>NW_022603377.1:0-84167 GCF_008692095.1 Etheostoma spectabile
TGTAATCCACTAATGTAAAATTAATAAATAAACCAGATGAAATAATAGATGAATGAGCGATTCGAGAGTTGCTCCATGGCTTATCTGGTGGTGATACAGCATACTGAATTCATCTGTATAATAAATAATGAACGTCTGTTACAGCCAAGCCATTGTCAAATGAGTTTCTACAAAGATAAGACAGCTCCACAAAACTCTTTAGGATAAAGGAACTTACTCTTAACATTGAGGCCGACCTCCTTAAAATCCTTTCCATAATGATGTCAGACACTAGAATATTAACCATCGAGCCTGTCCAATGATAGAACAGCACTTTTGTGAAGGTAACTACAAGTTGGACAATTGCTATATTACCTTACATTTTAAAGATAACCACCTCTTCTGAATCCGATCTTTTAATCCTGCCTGTCCTCCTTGGCTATACTAGCAACTGTGTGGAGGAGGGGTGGGGTTGTGCGCGATTATGGAAGGCTGGTTTCATCCGCTGACAGTTTAGTTGTCATGTCATTAAACTCCTTTAAAACTATGCTCAAAGCTTTAAAGGCCCTGAGGTCAGGGGATTGTGAAGGCCATGGCAAAACCCTTCAGTTACGCCTTTTGATGTCATCCACCGTGGATTTTGAGGTGTGTTTAGGATCATTATCCGTTTGTAGAAGCCATCCTCTCTTTAACTTCAGCTTTTTACAAATGGCATCAAGTTAGCATCCAAAATTTGCTGAAGTTTTATTGAATCAATTTTCCTTCTACTCGTGAAATGTTCCCTGTGCCACTGGCTGCAATACAACCCCCCCCCCATGCTTAACAGTTGGACAGAGTCCTTTTAATTAAATTCTGTGCCCTTTCTTCTCCAAACGTACCTTTGCTCATTCTGGCCAAAAAGTTCTACTTTAACATCAGCGGTCCACAGAAATTGTTCCCACAGAATGTTTGAATTAACCTGTCTCATCAGACCTCGTCCCAGGGCCACGTTCATCCCCAACCTAACATAGCAACACGTCTTTTTTGAAACAGAAAATAGAGTGCGTTGAGCACCCTGCCTTATTATTAGGTTACCACGAGTTCACAGACACGTCTCACTGATTGGGTATCACCTGTTATAACTAGAGACACAACTGTCAAACAAGAGAAAAACGTATATCTCAAAGCAAAATCGACGTTTAGGATAAACGTACCCCAAGACTGTGTGGGTGTGCTTAGACTGATTGAAATGACATCTTCCTGAGTCCCCTGTTAGCTCTGTTGGACTTGTTAGGGCGGGACAAATGACAGCTTTACCACTCTTGTTGGTAGAAAGATTTCTTACCTAATAAACTCTCATCAGAGCTCCGGCCCACCTTTACCGACCAGAGTTTAATCAGCCAGATCTGAAATCACCTGCCTTCAGATAGCTGGTTTGTCAAGAGTCCAAAACACTCAAATGTCAGTTTAATCTTATTTATGACAAAGATTCCTTTTACCAAAACCATCAATGCAGATTAATGTTCTGTTGACTAATCAATAACCAACTTATGTTGCACTGTAGCTCTAGTTACTGCTGAAAAGCTGCAATTGGAAGGTTGGTGGTTCCACCTGGCCCTTAGTTCCATGACAAAGTGTTCTTGTTGCCCCCAAGCTGCATAAACGTGTAAAATGTGAGTGTTATCTGATGCACAAGTGGCACCTTGTACGCCGCCTCGGCCACAGTGTATGAATGTGTGTGAATGGTGAATGGTTCCTGTACTATGTAAAAGAACTTTGAGTAGTCATTAAGACTAGAAAAGCGCTATTAAGAATAGCCATTTACATTTATGCACTTTCTGCCCAATTAAAGCACAAGACACATTTCTACACATGTTCTGGAAGTGCCATCCGTGGTCAGTTCTGTAACAATGTGCATCAAAATCTCCGCCTTGTTTGAGTTACTGTGCCTGTTACTGTTAGGTCTTGATTCTTGATGACTGTCAGCCTGTCAGCTCTTTGGGACTCCGAAACATGCTTTTGCTGACTAACAGCTGCTAACAGAAAGATTGCAACTTGTTTTAAGCCACCTCATGACATGTCTATTCGTGCGTGGACCCTTGCCTTCTTGGATGTTGTGGACATGGAACTGTCAAAGGGCTTTTTAGGAATAGAAGATTCAGCCTCCCTCCCACCAAAATAATTTGTTTACAGTCCCTAAAATAGCTGACAAAATGAAACACTTGATTTTATGTATTAGTATGAATTTATGTTTTTTCTTCTCCTTCACCACTTCTCATATGAGAATGACGTTGGTGATTTTCTCTCTTATGAAATAAGGTTTTGCTCAACATGAGACTCAGCCCAACTGTGAACATCCTGTTAGACCAGAAACCAACATGTTGTAAGAGTGAGACGAGAGGTGATGAAACCCAGTCCATCAATGAGAAACTGTTTCCCTTCTGCTGCAAAGACAAAGAAATAAGAAGTAGAAGCTGAGTTTACTCACTGAGGAAGAAGAAGCAGATCAGAGACTGACCCACGTTCATGTTGGAGGATCTGATGGTTTAACGCTGCCTCTCTTTCTTCTTCACTGGTAAACCAGGAACTGGTCACTTCTCTAAATGATGGAGTCCCTCCCACAAACACATCACCCCCCCCCCCACTCTCCTCCACCCTTTATTCTTTATTAAGTGTCTTCTTTAATCTGACAGTTTATGTCTGATGTTACATTAAAACTAAACTTGGTTGTTTCTTTAAGTCATATGTTTGGAAAATCAATGTATGGCTATAAATTCTCACTTTTTGATTCTTATAGATATTATATAGTCTTTTATGTGTATTCTTTCTTTAATCTACCAGTTTAACCTGCTTCAAAAGATCAACTTTTTTCAAACAACCGTCAACATGACAACCGTCGTTTAGACATTGTGTTTTATTAAAAGAAAAATTAAATGGCAGCTGATTTTTTAATTGTTTTATTTCATTTTCCTGTAGAAAACTGCTGCTTTATGGAACATGAAGAATATGATTTCTTATTATTTTAAAAGTTGTTACAGCGTTGTGTCTATGAAACTATGCAGTAACAGTTGGTCAGTGTCATCCCGAGATGTCCTCTCATAATTCAGGTGTTCAGACTGAAAACACACCTCATTAAAAATGCACACATTGTTAAAAATCTAGTTTTCTGTCAGAGCACTTGAATTAATATGCTGAAATATGAGTGGAATATTGGAATGGATACATGGAATATTTGCCTAATAATGCCCCAAAAATACTGCCTATCACAGCTTCATATTTCTGCATAATAATTAGAGATGTTCCGATTCCGATACCAGTATCGGAAATGCCTCCGATACTGCCGAAAATGCTGGCATCGGTATCGGCGAGTACTGGAGTACAGGCACCGATCCGATACCACATAAACAATTAAAAATCGGAATCTATTTACTGGTTAGCTCCATTAGCTCGGACACAGTTCTTCTTCGCCACTGTTAAAATAGTTGCGCTGCTGTTTTAGAGGGGCGAAGAAGAATTGATCGCCTAACGCCTCCTTAAAACCAGCTAGCATTAGCGCATCATGTCGGCAGTTTGGCAGTACTTTACCGTGGATGTTCCCACCGGTAAGACGGCAACATGCAACATATGCAAAGAAGCAAATTCAAGGGGTGGCACGAGTGTTGCAAATTTCAACAGCAGCAACTTCATTAAACATTTGAAGACGCGTCACGCTAAAGAGCACAACGAATTTACGAAAACTACGGGGGAAAAAAGAGGACGAACTAGAGCAGCAAACTCTGGAAACTGCCTTCCAGCGACGAGATAAATTACCCAAAGACAGCCAAAAAGCAACAACGATAACCAACAAAGTTTTGGAGTTTATTGTACTGGATTACCAACCCCTGTCTGTTGTCGAAAATGTGGGATTTCGCCGCTTAATGGAGCATTAGAAGCCAAGGTACGGTTTGCCAGGTTGTAAATATATCTCTGAAACTGCGCTACCCAAATTATACGAGACAGTTAGGGAACACATTTCGTGGATGCTTGGGCAAAGACGTGCATGCAGTCAGCTTTACCACGGACATTTGGCGCTCCGACGTGTGCCCCGTGTCTTTGCTAAGTTTAACGTCCCACTGGGTGGATAGAGAGTCAACATTTACCCCTCGAAGTGCGGAGCTGCACCCCACCGAGTTCCGAGGGTCCCATACTGGCACATTAATTGCCGAATCAATTGAGGGGGTTCTAGTAAAGTGGAAAATCCCCCAAGTCCACGTTCATGTTTTACATTTTTATACTGTTCTATTTAAAATATATGGCTTCCATTTGCTGTATTATTAATGTTTTAAAAAGTGTTAAACCTGAGCCAGGCCTTACCACAATGATAATATTATCAGTCATTTTTTTTTTTTTTAAACACACTGGTATGGGTTACTCGTATCGGCCGATACCACAACACAAGTATCGGAATCGGTATCGGAAAGTAAAAATGGTATCGGAACATCTCTAATAATAATGTCTAATTAGGGTGTGACTACGTTGAGTGACAGGTGGGTGACCGAACAGGTGGCTGGCGTGTACAGGCCACTGTTGTCATGACGACTAAATTCAAACCTAAATACATCCACTATAGTTTGAAAAGTACAGAATAAATACAGATATAATAATATAGAATATAACTGCTAAAAAACATATACATTTGTGCAACAGCAATAAACATAAAAATATTTATATAATGTGAGCTGTAACTGACACAGTTTCCAATAATGGACGGCATCAGCCCAAGTCTCCTCAGGGACTGTGCTGACCAGCTCTGTGGTGTGTTCAGGCACTTATTCAACCTGAGCCTGAGCCTGGAGAAGGTCCCAGCAATGTGGAAGACCTCCTGTGTGGTCCCGGTACCAAAGTCACCGCGACCCAAGGAGCCAAACCACTTCAGGCCTGTTGCCCTGACTTCTCACCTGATGAATACCATGGAGAGGATCATCCTGCGTCACCTGCAACCCCTGGTGGCACACAGCGGACCCCCTGCAGTTTGCTTACCAGCCTGGGATTGGAGTGGACGACGCAGTGATCTACCTGCTGCACAGATCGCTGCTTCACCTGGAGGACAGCGGGAGCACTGTGAGAGTCATGTTCTTCGACTTCTCCAGTGCTTTTAACACC
This sequence comes from Etheostoma spectabile, assembly GCF_008692095.1. Lineage (NCBI taxonomy): Eukaryota > Metazoa > Chordata > Actinopteri > Perciformes > Percidae > Etheostoma > Etheostoma spectabile. The sequence continues at coordinate 5,101 of NW_022603377.1, forward strand.
ATCCAGCCTTCGCTCCTCAGAGTGAAGATGGAGAGTGCCGGAGTGGACCAACATCTGGCTGCATGGACTACGGACTACCTCACCAACAGACCACAGTATGTTGAGGCTCCATCACTGTGGTCTGACGTGGTGCACTGCAGCACAGGTGCCCCTCAGGTACGGTGCTCTCCCCCTTCCTTTTCACCCTCTACACCTCGGACTTCACACACAACACCACCCACTGCCACATCCAGAAGTTCTCTGATGACACAGTGGTTGTTGGTTGTGTCTCTGAGGGAACGATCTGGAATACAGGTCGGTTATCAAGGACTTTGTCAGCTGGTGTGAGCTCAACCAGCTTCAGCTTAACACCAGCAAGACAAGGAGATGATAGTCGACTTCAGGAGGAAAACATCCCCTTTCTCACCGTGAGCATCCAGGGATTGGACATTGATGTAGTGGAGAGCTACAATTCCTGGGTGTTCACCTAAACAATAAACTGAACTGGACTGATAACACCCAAGCACTCTACAAGAAGGCCAGAGTCGCCTCCATCTGCTGAGGAGACTCAGGTCCTTTGGAGTGTGTAGGACTCTCCTCAGGACCTTCTATGACTCTGTGGTGGCCTCTGCCTCTACGCTGTGGTCTGCTGGAGGGGGGGCAGGAGCAGACTCGAGCAGACTCAATAGACTGATCAGGAGAGCGAGCTCTGTCCTGGACTGTCCTCTGGACCCCATAGAGAAAGTAGGGGAGAGGAAGATGTTAGTCAAGCTGACATCCATCATGGACAACACCTCTCACCCCCTACATGACACTGTGGGGTCCCTGAGCAGCTCCTTCAGCAGCAGACTGATACCCCCCCCCCTACATGACACTGTGGAGTCCCTGAGCAGCTCCTTCAGCAGCAGACTGATACACCCACGGTGTAAGAAGGAGAGGTACCGCAGGTCCTTCATCCCGGCCGCTGTCAGACTCTACAACACCTGCACTACCTGATAGTGTTGTAGTTTCTGTTCCTGTTTTTCTCCCCATCTACATCACACACTTTCTGTTTATCTTTAATATTGGTATTATATTATTTTATTACAAGTACTTACTTTTCAATATTTATGGTCTCAGGTTAATATAATTTAAATTATGCTACCGACTCTTGCTTCTTTGCTCTAATTACACATTCAACTTAATTTTTAACGTCACTTACAACCGCATATTGTTTCTCTTATCATGGCACCGCACTTTAAATTCCTTTTGTTTGACGGCATTTGACTTACTCAGTCTACCATATTTTCATTGTCTATTTCTTGCCTGTATTTCTTGCCTGTATTTCTTGCCTTGTATTTCTTTCATGCTTACTTGTTTGTGTGTTATGTTTTATTTTTTTTGTTTTTTTGCTGTTGCTGCTATGCTGCTACTTGTAACGACAGAATTTCCCCGTCGTGGGATAAATAAAGTATAATCTAATCTAATCTAATCTAATGATAAAACCAGATTTCTTTGAGTGAATGTGACTCATTGAAAGCCCCGTGTGGCCCCTGGGGCCCCTGAGAGAGTCCATGTAGCTGACAGCGTTGAAGCTACACTGATATAGAGTAACAGTAGAGTACAGTGGAGGTGGAGTGTCTGGGGGGGGCTGCCGGCCCAGCTGGCTTCTACCCGAGAACAGAGTAGACCACGGTATCTGCGTCACCACAGGGGGCGCTGTGCAGCGAGCAGCTGGACCGCTGGGGACATCCAGCTCAGAGTAGGTGAGCTCGTCTTCAGTCTGCAAGAAAACACAAAGCTCAAACTTCATCAGCTGACTCTACTCGCCTGCTTCTTCAGGAGCAGCATTTCAGAAGGAGCTGCTGATGGAAACTGTTCACAGGGTTGGAGCTCTGAATCTGTTGTTTACCATGAACATCTGTATCAGTGACACCCCCCCCCTTTCTGTTCACACTTCCTCCTCTATGGCTTTAGAGACAGTTCAGTATGATCACTAACTGGCCTGGTTCCTGTTCCTCTATAGGTTGCTTTTCTCTATTGATGAACAAAATAGACAGATGAGAGTACTCCTCTAACTATATTAATTTAACTTAATATTCTGAGTAAATAACTGGATTTCTTTTTAATTTTGAAAACATTAAGCTCATTTAAAATCTTATTTTGTCCACAATCTTCTCTCTATTCTAGAAAGTCCTTTGCTGTACGATAACATCTTCATTTGTCTCAGGCCACGTCTCAAAGCCTGCATCCGAACATAAAAAGCCAAATGAACATTATTACATGACTCATGATGACCAAAGATAGGTAGGTGCTAGGGACAGAGAAACAGCTGTGGGAATAAAAACTAGTCCCTATCAGCTGCAGCCTGAAGGGGTTTCCTGACCCCTAAAAGCCAACCACACCCTTGACTTACTTTCATCTGAGAAGTGGGTGCAGTGACTAAGCTGTAGTCCTCGGTGGTCTCTACTCCATCTGGTTTGGTGTATTTGGCGTAAGTGTAAACTGTGGACACTTCTACAGGAGGAGATGTGCTCTGTCTGTCCTCTCTGATCTCCTCATACACTGGGTTGGCCTGCAGGAAGAGATCAGGGCTTTGGATTAATATCAGCTGGTTGATTCTGACACTACTGATGCTGAGATGTCCAGATGAACCCAAACGCACCTTTGTAACATGAGAGTACTCAGGTTCTACAGGAGGTTCTGAAAAACATGCAGTTCAGAGGATTAGAATAAAGAGATGAATTTATAAAAACTTTTGTGACTTCATTTAAACAAAGAGCTTTCTAAACTTTCTGGGCCGACCTTAAAGCTTCTATATATGAGATTTAAAACATTAATATAGCAGCAAACAACCAGCCTGTAGGAGTCCTGAGCAGAGCATGAAGTCCCAGTGGGAGATGTTCTCAGAGCTTCTCTGGTCTTTGTTTGGTAGCCAGGCCGGCCGCGGGCCTGTTAGAGCATGTGAGTCCCTCCCTTTGAAACTGTTGCCCCCCCCCCTCTGTATTAAAGAGATGTAAATATGTTTCATGCTGTCTGGACGGTGTGGACGGTCCCTGTGAACCTCTGGTCCTTCATACTGACTGTGGTTACAGAGTCTCCAAGAATGGACCTCGTCTCTTCTGTCTCTGTTGCTGTAGATGAGTCTCCTCTTTGGAAACGTCTCCTGAGTAGAAGCACTTCGGGGGACTGGAGCCAATCATTGTAATGGAGTCTGAGAGACCCCGTCCCCGTTGTTGCAAAAGACCCTCAGTGGACAGTGGCCCAGGACACAGTCGTCCATGTGAACATCCACCCTGCCTGAGATGGAGCGCCCTACGAGCTGTTTCTACTGTTGAACGGAGGTTCAGTTGAAAACCCAAGAAACACAAAGCTAAAGCTAAAAATATATGTACTGCTTGAAATATAACTCACAGCTAAAATATATGTGTTTGCTTGAAGTATAACTCTCACCTAAGATATGTGTTTGAAATACAACTCACAGGTGAAATATATATATACTGCTTAAAGTGTGCCATGTAACCCATTAATGACTTGTTTTGATGAAAGTATGTACTAAATATTAGAAACAGCTAAAACTAAAAAACTTATATTCGTTAGGTGTGACCTTTGTCACACTTTTAAGTGTGCTAAGGGTCACTTACTGTAACAAGTGGAACTGGTCTGAACTGGTCATCTGCTGTGGCCACCTGTGTGATAACGTAGTGGTGGAATTACCCTGTTTTCCAGAAGGGAGGGGGTTTTTAGCCTTGACTTTTAGTATAAATATGAGTTGATGTGGCCACTTTCTTCAGCGAAAGCATACCCACTTCTTGGGTTTTATCTAGTCTCTGATTTTGATACTCTTTGCTTTTAGGGCAGAAAGGGAAGGGAATATTTCTGTTTTTTGTACTTGTTTTTTTTGATTATTCCCAAAATAATAAAACCACCTGAGCTTGTTGTGAGCTAGGGGACCAAAAGACTTGTATTCCTTGATTTTAGTCATTTAATTTCTCTCTCTCACACCTCAGCTTTCCGAGGGTAGAAGTTTCCCTCTCATGAGGGCAGTTAAGACTCCTCTTTAACCACCTGGGCGAGTTGCAGCCCGCGGGGATCGACATTGACAGTCAGACCTCCTGTTATCTCCTAGTGGGAGTGCATTCCCCATCCGCTCTGCCGGTCAGAACCACCGAGCACTTAGCTTCTCTCGGACCGGCGACCAACGAAGGCTAGCGGGCGTCCTTGAGAAGGAGGGACCTCCGGTGACCCTGGGAGGAACGGTTCCTAACCGTGAGTACTAAGAAAAATCATTGGTTGTAAGATCCCCTCGGGCAGTGCTTAAATATACAGGGGGACAAGAGCCTGTTAGTGGGGGACGTCTGGGTAAAAATCTGAAAAGGCCTCTTGCCTCGCCTCCGGTTTCCCTGATCCGGGCGGGGGCCCTTTAACTTAGCAAGGGTGTGTGTGGTCTCTAAGTAAAAAGAACTAAAAATAATTATTACTAAAATAATAATTACTAATTCATTTTAAAAAGTGTTAAATTAGCGAATCACTGTGTGTGGATCGACAATCTAGCATTTATACAATCAGGGAAGTATCAAAGTAACTCCTTTTAATAACCATCCGCCCCGCTGATAGTAACGGGGGTTATTATACGGCAGAAGCGGGCATAGTAGGGACGGGGGAGGGAGGGGGTTACTGAGGGGAAGGTATAAAAGGAGTTAGCCCTCAACCAAACGAGAGCGATACAACACCTCAGTAACTGTCACACCGTTCGACACTACAAAGGTCTGTGTCTCTGTAGCGTGTTAATGGTTGGAATATGACTTCGCTGATCTAGTGGGTGACGTATGTGTGTGTGTGTGTGTGTGTGTGTGTGTGTTTGTGTTTGTGTGTGTATGTGTTTCCTGTAGTCTCACCTTTGGGTTTCTTGTCTCTCTTCCTGCAGAAAATCAGCAAAGCTGCTGATAATATGAGGACCAGGAGGACCAGAGGCAGAACCACATACAGCAGAGTTCTCTGGCTGTTGGAGCAGAAGAACACGTTGGTTTGACACTTCCTGGTCCATTATTAAATATATCTGGCAGCAGAACTGGACTACAAGGTACATGAGGGACCTGAGAGATCATTCATGCTGTGTTGGCCAACTAATAGTAACATCAACTTCATCTTTTTAATTCAATACTTTATAACCATTTTATAACATTTAAACCAACAAATATTGTCTATGCAGACGAGCATACATATCCATGTATGTGCTGTAACAGTATATTCAATACACACAACAAAGTAACCATACCTGAAGCTGGGGTTTCTTTCGAGGCTCGCTGGCTTCAGGGGAGGATGATGAAGGTGAGGAGGATGATGAAGGTGTGGAGCTGAAACTCTGTGATGTCATCAGTGTGGAGGATGATGGGACTGATGGTGGAGAAGGTCTGGGAGGAGAGGTTGGAGCTGTGAAACATTAAAAACCCAATCAACCAGTCAGAGAGTGATTGTAGAGATCCAAAGAAGTGGTGCTGACCAGATGCTCCCTGCAGAGAACTCGGTGCTAACATCCATGTGTTTTAATCCCACAGCTAAATGCACAAGGTCATCAATGGGTTTGGTGCTACAAGACTCCAATCAGCTGCAGTGGGGGGGCCGTCTGACTTCATCACATATTTTACACATCAGCTGTTAAAGGAGCATTCATCAGAGTTCCCAATGTTGGAAATATGCAGCTCTAAATACAACTGTTAGACTAAACATGTTGAGTTATTGGAAACATCAGCAGCTGTCAGTGAACAGTTAATAACATGACTCTCAGGAGAAACTCACCCTCTGGAACTCGGAGCTCAATCTCACAGTATGATGATGAGAATGATCTAACCAAACCCCATCTGTACCGTCCTGAGTCAGACTGAGTCAGGTTTCTGATGCTCACATACAGAACATAAGAAAATGTTGAAATCTTTATATATTCAATACTGTATCGGCCTCTGTGATCTGTGTCCTTTTCTGTCTCAATGAGAATGTCTCCGTCTTCACATTCATCCTTACAGAAGATTTTTGTGTTTCCAAATATACTGAAGGTGCATTTAATTGTGATGTCTCCTCCTTCAGTTCCTGTTCTCTGGATGATTTCTGCATTGATGAGACCGATGTTTCCATCCTGCAGTGCTGTTAAAAAGATGACCAATCAATAGTTACTATGTGTACTTCCTGTAAGATGTTGCAGTCTGATTTGTTTCACATTTCCATAAATCAAACCTAGATCCCCTCAGTCCTACTGGGAGCGTCCCAGTTCAACCAGTCTGGGACTGAGGGGTAACACTTTAAAACAACAGAGATCTGGATTCTTTCAGATTTCAACCATTAAAATAATCTCTCAGTCTGACTCAGATTTAATGTTCTCCAGAGAATAGTTTATTAGCTAGTTTCCTTTTTCTCGGATCAATTTCTTTTTGAACCAAAGTGTTGGATGGTTCCAGGTTTGTTGAGCCTCACAGAAAATTAATGAGTGGCATCTCATCTCAATATTAAAAGAAAACATAAAGTCAGAGCCTGTTGTGGTGAGTTGATCACCTTCCTTCCTCTTTCCTCCCTTCCTTCCTTTCCGTGAATCTTTATAGGTTTAGCTCTGTGTGTTGCAACAGAGTCTATTCATGAGAAACTGTTTTCCTTCTGCTGCAAAGCTGAACCGAGCGACTGTAAATGAAGAAAATAAGAAGAATTTCAGAGTAAAAAGAGAGAGAATGCTAGAAGTAGAAGCTGAGTTTACTCACTGAGGAAGAAGAAGCAGATCAGAGACTGACCCACGTTCATGTTGGAGGATCTGATGGTTTAACGCTGCCTCTCTTTCTTCTTCACTGGTAAACCAGGAACTGGTCACTTCTCTAAATGATGGAGGCCCTCCCCCAAACACATCACGCCCCCCCCCCCTCCTACTCTCCTCCCTTCTTTGAGTCTTTCTAGTGGGAACTTAAAGAGGCATTAATGTCGTATTGATGTGTACACTGAAATAAATCTCCATCTTTGTAAATATTTTTGTCATGTTGTAATTTTTCACCAAGTTTAACCTGTTTAAAATGAATCAACTCATTTCAAGATGTTTCTAAAGTGGACCTGATCTATTTTCAGGTTCATACTTGTATTTTGTCCCTTTTGTGGGAGAGAGAAATAATGCACTTTAGATTTAAATGAAACTTTTTTTCTTTTGACAACAATTTCAACCAAATAAGTTAAAAAGTCAAACCCCAAAGAGATGCAGACTGATGTCCAGGGGAAAGACTTTCAGTCTGACTGGAGCTTTCTGATCTGTGGAGGAAAAAGTTTATTTTGCATTTTTGATCCTTGACAACAGCTAAGTGGGTCACTTGTATAACTTGTTGATTCACTGTTGTATAACTACTATTATTGTTTTGTCTTTCATTTATCAATTGTATTATTGTTTTGTCTTTCATTTATCAATTGTATTATTGTTTTGTGTTTCATTTATCAATTATATAACTTGTCTTGATTGCGCATGTTTTGAGAACGGCTTTCTATCGAGCTCATGTTTTGAGAGCCGGCTTTCCTGTTTCGAAAACATGGTTTCGAGGCAGGACGCCGGACTCACCAATGAATGGGCTGGTAGCGAGGATTGACCCCCCCCCCCGCTCACACACCATCCTTGTTTGTTAAGAGAATAAAAAGACGGAGGATCCCTCGGCCCGACAGAGTCAGCTGCGAGTCACGTACGGGACGTCCAGCCATGCTGCTCTGTCCGGACTGACGGCTCTCCAGTCCTGTGTCAAGGTAAGAGCTTTGGAGTAGAGTTTACTCTGCATCACGTACTGAGTGCATGTGTGTTGTATGCTGTTTGCTTTGCTGTTTTCTGTGGGAAATAAAGTGACACATTTATTATAGCAGAAAACAGTCTGTGTGATTATTGACAGAGTAAGCCAGTTGCTTGCTGCTGTGCCGTGATCTGCGGGGAATAAATAAACATGTTTGTTTTAGCGGAGCACGGCGTTTGGGTTTGTTGACAGTGTGAGCCTGTTGAACACATCTGTACTGTAGTCCGCGGGGGATAGAGACAGGTAATCCTAGCGGAAGCAGTGTTTATAGTGCTTATTTGCTTGCAGCCGACCACCCCGCAATCCTGTCTAAAGATTTTCGCAAAACAAGATCTAACAGGATGTCACTGAGTGCTGATGTCACCACCTGGGGGAGCCATAGACCAGAACCCCACAGGGGGCTGGGTAAGTCTAGCCCCGTGGTGGAGGAGGAGAAATGGACTCAGGAGGTCTTCACCTGGTGCTTCCATTTATTTCTTCATCAATCACATGGAAGTGCAGTATTGCACGGGTGACTTATTGCAAAAATATATCAAAATTTAAAAAACAAACACAAAACTAAATACTAACTATTCAATTTATCATCACACACTGATATTAAACAAGATGAAAGGCAGAATCAGGCCCTGACTAATGGGCTCTGGCACCTGCACCCTTCCAGTCCAAAGCTGTCCTGCCCAGAGGAGCCTGGGCCTCTTTCCTTTAGACCACCATGGTGAATGAACCCTTGGGTAAATCCACTAACCTGCAATAAATGACTTGGGTAGACCCATGACAGGCTGGACTAGAAGAACAGCTCTCAACTCTCTCATTCACATATTATATCATGTCATCTCATTAATTCACTTATTTCCACTAGTGGATTACAGTATGAAGGCTTTTCAAGTAATGTGGAGAATTAAGGGAGCGCCTTGGGCCTGCCTGGTTTGACATCATGCTTTTTTCCTCTCTTTCTTTCGTCACTGATTTCAGAAACACTGGACTACAAAGACTTTATTGCTGAGTTTGGGGACAAGAAGGCAAGGACCGTGCCTTTCACTTCCTCCAGCGTGGTAAGTCGGAGTCTTTATAAAGCGATAGAAAGAATATAACGGGACATGCAGCTGAGCTGCCAAGCTGTAGGGCAGACGGCCTAGTATTCTGACAACTAAATACACCGCTATCTCTCTTAGCACCAAAACAAAAACACTACTATCTCTGTGGCAACGCCTTTCCTCCTAGTTTGGCATCTTTCAGCACCATGGACAGAGGTACACACACACAGCAAGACACACATGAACAAACACACACCACACACGGTAAGACTACAGAGCTGTCTAAATGACGGCAGGCCCGTTTGCGGGTTTACAGTCTACTTTACGCATGCATCACCCCCCCCCCCCCAAAACGTTTCTGAAACCCGAAGCCTGGATTCGGTGCATCCCTGATTTAAATGAGTCCGGACCAAGCCCCGAACCTCCTAAAGTCCTAGAAACACTTCTGGTTGGTAATAAAATCCTTCCCTGCCATGAGCAGCAGCCAGGCTTCACTGTGCATTCAGCAGAAACTCTTGCTGACGTCCTCATTGGTGTTGTATCAAAGAGAGTAGAGTATATGTGGTCCGGATCCCTGGAGGCCGGATCCAGACTCTGGTAGGTGGAGTCTGCATGGGTGGAGGGTGGAGGACAGTTCTCATACAGGTCAATCTGAACACAAAAATACAATCAAAATACAGCAACAATAACTTAACCACACATGTCAAACACTGTGGCTCCACGTCTGGATATGTAATCGTGTGATGTGAAAGCAGAAGTTGTCAACATTAAAGGAACACGCCGACTTATTAGGACTTTATCTTATCACCGTTACCCCCAGAGTTAGACTAGTCCACACATACCCTTCTTATCTCCGTGCTGCTGTACCTCTGTCTGACCCCCCCCAGCATTAGCTTAGCTTAGCACAGATGCTGCAGGTAACCGGTCCAACTAGCTACTGCTCCCAATAAGTGACAAAATAACACCAACATGTTCCTGTTTACATGGTGTGATTTGTACAGTCAGAGTGTGTGTAAATAACAAGGTCACATGACACACAGCCATCTTCTAACGGCATACTAACTGGGAACTATGTTCTAAGAAAGGTGAAGCACTGCTACTTCTGCTACTTTAGAGGGAAACAGAAGCTGTGTAATTATCTGCATTTTTTTCTTTCCCCTCTCTAGTTGTTCTCAGTGAAGAGCAACTAATATCTAATATTGGATGTTCTTAGCACAGTGGAATAAGCTGCAAGTTTTATATTTACTCTGATTTTGGCTCTGTGTTCATCTTAAACAACTCCTAAAAACAGATCTGGTTCCTAATCTGGTTCTCTCACCAGTTGTTGTGTCAGCTGTTTGTTTCAGTCAGGTGGACAGAAACATGTCTCCAAAGAAATGATCATCACCATGACTGCTGGATGTTTAAAAGATGACTGATAATGTATTACTCTGATGAGGAAATTACTATTATTGGACACTACACACAGGTCTGAAATACACACACATCCTCAGGTTCTCTACATAGACTAATGGAGACATGTCAGAGTGGGGGGGCTTGAACGAGCGACCCTCCGGTTCCCAACCCAACTCCCTACTGACTGAGCTACTGACACCCGTAGTCATGTCAGTGTGGTGTTAGTCTGGCCTTGCTGCTGCAGAGGAGGGTCTGGCTATTGATGGGAGAAAATCATGCTCTGGTTTGTTGGCATTTCTTAAAACTGATCATAGTTGTGTTTGGCGGTGCTAAGAGCTGGACGGAGCAACAGCGCCTCTGCAAAATATCCTCGGGAAGGAACTTTGTTCAAGAGTTGTTTTAGTTTAACAGAGAATTCAGATTGGACAGATAGTCTAGCTAGCGGTCTGGATTTACCCTGCAGAGATCTGAGGACCAGGTAACCATAGTCCTCAGATTGGACAGATAGTCTAGCTAGCTGTCTGGATTTACCCTGCAGAGATCTGAGGACCAGGTAACCATAGTCCTCAGATTGGACAGATAGTCTAGCTAGCTGTCTGGATTTACCCTGCCGAGCTCTGAGGACCAGGTAACCATAGTCCTCATGAATCCAGTTTAAAATGCCAAGACAAAGAAAGAGGAAGGTAACGGACATCTGAAAACGACATCCGAGAAGACTGACATCCGGTTGAATAACGACATAAAAAGTCACATGTTCAGCACAGTGCATCAGCAGCCATATTAAAAGATGACAGTGAGAGTTAACAAAGATAGATGAGATAGAGAAAGTCACCTCAGTCCTGGTGATGTCTGTGGTTCCTCTCTTGTTAGAACCTGAGGAACCGACAAAGTGTTTCTCTCTCTCTGGAATGAGGAATTATTAAAACGGTGCAGATCATGTTGAAAGATAACTCACCATCAGAGTGCTCAGTCCTCTTTTTGTAGAAGAGCAGCAGAACAGCAGACACCACCACCACCACCACACCCACCACAGGACACACATACCCAAACCAGGGGAGAACTGGAGGAAGAGAGAGAGAGAGAAGAGAGAGAGAGAGAGAGAGAACAGAGACATGATGACAAATTTAATGAATTTCATCTGACGAGAGTAAAGATGAAAGAATTTTAAAATCCTTGTGAATCTTTGTCATGATGTTGACATGAGTAATTAAAATGAAAATTGAAAGTTAAACTTTCTCTTGTTGTTGACCGTTGTGTGATGAGCTGAAACAGAAATATAAATCATAAATAATGTACCTGAAGGCACCTTGTTGTTTCAGGAAGAGTGGTTGGAGTTGTTAACACAAACACACAATCCAACACGTTTTTTAGAGAATTTACCTGAAACATTATTACTGTTGGTTTTTTAACCTGTGAATGCTGGATGACGATATTAGCCGCTTCAGGGCTCCTATCAGAGAGCACGACACAATTACTAGGAGTATATTATGCCTCATAAGTGAAATAGCCGGAGGCTGTCTGGTAAACATCACTATGGCAACAACACTGAGTAACAAGATAAACTCCACTCCAGTACTGTAGTACCAAGACCAATCCACTTCTGAAGTCCCCGTCTCGGTACCACCTTCATACCGTCGTGTCTCCGTCTCTGATAAGAGGATTCAGGACTTTACTTGAGACCCAGAGATGTAGCTAAATGCTCTGTGCATAACTGTAACTGGATGTAAAACTTCCTTCAGATGAAACCACTAACTTGACTTGTTACTGTTAACCCCTTCTCCCCCGCCCTCCAACACGCATTCATAAGAAAGAGAAAGCAGGAGACAGGAGAAGCTGTGGGTGTCTGGTCTGGTCTAGTCTGGTCTAGTCTTGATTCGATATGGATACACTCTGGTCTGGGTTTATTCTCGGGATTGCTCTGGCAATGCTGGAAATCTCGCTGGATGTCCGTTACCTTCTTTTTTCTCTCTGTTGGCGTGCTCCGGTGGATTTATGAGGACTATGGTAACTTGGTCCTCAGATCTCTGCAGGGTAAATCCAGACAGCTAGCTAGACTATCTGTCCAATCTGAGGACAATGGTTACCTGGTCCTCAGATCTCTGCAGGGTAAATCCAGACAGCTAGCTAGACTATCTGTCCAATCTGAGGACTATGGTTACCTGGTCCTCAGATCTCTGCAGGGTAAATCCAGACAGCTAGCTAGACTATCTGTCCAATCTGAGTTTTCTGTTGCGAGACTAAAACTACTTTTGAACATACACATGTTCCACCAAAACAAGTTCCTTGCAGAGACCATGTTACAGAGGCACCGTGGCTCCATCCAGGGTTTAGCACCACCCAAGACTATTATGATTGGTTTAAAGAAAGGCCGATAAACCAAAGCACACTTTTGTCCCATCCAGGAATGCTGTGTGGACTAGAAAGACCTTCCTACAGCAAAAAGAGAGCTGCACAGTTTTACACACCACTTAGCACACACCACCTCACTCCCCAGGCTCTCTGTCCCACCATTGTTGGAGATGTACCTGAAATGGCTGCTGCGGTCTGTGATGTCATCAGTGTGGAGGATGATGAAGGTGTGGAGCTGAAACTCTGTGATGTCATCAGTGTGGAGGCTGATGGGACTGATGGTGGAGAAGGTCTGGGAGGAGAGGTTGGAGCTGTGAAACATTAAAAACCCAATCAACCAGTCAGAGAGGGATTGTAGAGATCCAAAGAAGTGGTGCTGACCAGATGCTCCCTGCAGAGAACTCGGTGCTAACATCCATGTGTTTTAATCCCACAGCCAAATGCACAAGGTCATCAATGGGTTTGGTGCTACAAGACTCCAATCAGCTGCAGTGGGGGGGCCGTCCTGACTTCATCTCATATTTTACCACATCAGCTGTTAAAGGAGCATTCATCAGAGTTCCCAATAATGGAAATATGCAGCTCTAATACAACTGTTAGACTAAACATGTTGAGTATTGGAACATCAGCAGCTGTCAGTCAACAGTTAATAACATGACTCTCAGGAGAAACTCACCCTCTGGAACTCGGAGCTCAATCTCACAGTATGATGATGAGATGATCTAACCAAACCCCATCTGTACCGTCCTGATCAGACTGAGTCAGGTTTCTGATGCTCACATTCAGAACTGTATCAAAAACAATGGATATTTTATATCTGATACTGTATCTGCCTCTCTGAGCTGTGTCCTCTTCTGTCTCAATGAGAATGTCTCCGTCTTTACATTCATCCTTACAGAAGATCTCCCTCTTTCCACCCAAATTGAAGGAGCATCAACTGTGATGTTTCCTCCTTCAGTTCCTGTTCTCTGGATGATTTCTGCATTGATGAGACCGATGTTTCCATCCTGCAGTGCTGTTAAAAAGATGACCAATCAATAGTTACTATGTGTACTTCCTGTAAGATGTTGCAGTCTGATTTGTTTCACATTTCCATAAATCAACCTAGATCCCCACAGTCCTACTGGGAGCGTCCCAGTTCAACCAGTCTGGGACTGAGGGGTAACACTTTAAAACAACAGAGATCTGTATTCTTTCAGATTCAACAATTATTAAATAATCTCCCAGTCTGACTCAGATTTAATGTTCCCAGAGAATAGTTTTAGGCTAGTTTCCTTTTTCTCTGATCAATTTCTTTTTGAACCAAAGTGTTGGGATGGTTCCAGGTTTGTTGAGCCTCACAGAAAATCAATGAGTGGCATCTCATCTCAATATAAAAGAAAACATAAGTCAGAGCCTGTTGTGGTGAGTTGACCCCCTTCCTTCCTCTTTCCTCCCCCCCTCTCTCTCTGTGAACCTCTACAGGTTTAGATGTGTAGTTTCCTGTGTGAAGCTACAACGACTGTAGTCAGGGTGGAGCAGCAGAACTATTCCCTCTGTTACAGTTAGAATATAGTATTAATAACTGCAGGGCATTGGGATTAGAAAACAAGTCCCAGACAGTACAGGCACAGGTCAGGTCAACTAGAATAATAATAAATAAATAAAAAGTTAATAACCATACCCAGAGTATGTAAAGTATTTAAATGATCTCCATCTCTCCCAGCTGGTATATTAAAGAGATAAACACATGAATGCATCAATAATTATGATATTTTAATCTGCATTATTCTGAAAGAGCCATTCTGCCACAGTGAGAACTTTTCACTTTTTGGTACTGTAAGTACATTTTGATGATAATACTTGGTAAAAATGTTGCAGCATTGAGTTTTTTAACCGTGTATTTGTACTGTTATTCAGAGTAAAAGGTCGAATATGACCGTCACCACTCATCACATCCTGTTAAACCACAGAAACCAACACGATGCTGGACTAATACAACATGTGAGAAACAGGTTCCCTCTGCTGCAAAGCTGAACCGAGCGATAAATGAAGAAAATAAAGAAGAATTTCAGAGTAAAAGAGAGAGAATGCTAGAAGTAGAAGCTGAGTTACTCACTGAGGAAGAAGAAGCAGATCAGAGACTGACCCACGTTCATGTTGGAGGATCTGATGGTTTAACGCTGCCTCTCTTTCTTTCTTCACTGGTAAACCAGGAACTGGTCACTTCTCTAAATGAGGGAGGCCCTCCCCCAAACATCCCCCCCCCCCCCACTCTCCTCCCTTCTTTGAGTCTTTCTGGTTCTGGTAGGAACTTAAAGAGGCTTTAATGTCATACACTGTACACTGAAATAAATCTCCATATTTGTTAATATTTTTGTCATGTTGTAATTTTTCACCAAGTTTAACCTGCTTAAAAAAATCAACTCATTTCAAGATGTTTCTAAAGTGGACCTGATGTATTTTCAGGTTCCTACTTGTTTTTTGTCCTTTTTGTGGGAAAGAGAAATAATGCACTTTAGATTTAATAAAACTTTTTTATTTTAGTGACAATTTCAACCAAATAATTAAAAAAAAAAAAACCCAAGGAGATGTAGACTGATGTCCAGGGGAAAGACTTTCAGTCTGACTGGAGCTTTCTGATCTAACAGGATGTCACTGAGTGCTGATGTCACCACCTGGGGGAGCCGTAGACCAGAACCCCACAGGGGGCTGGGTAAGTCTAGCCCCGTGGTGGAAGGAGGAGAAATGGACTCAGGAGGTCTTCACCTGGTGCTTCCATTTATTTCTTCATCAAACACATGGAAGTGCAGTATTGCACGGGTGACTTATTGCAAAAATATATCAAAATTTTAAAAACAAACACAAAACTAAATACTAACTATTCAATTTATCATTACAAACTGATATTAAACAAGATGAAAGGCAGAATCAGGCCCTGACTAATGGGCTCCAGCACCTGCACCCTTCCAGTCCAAAGCTGTCCTGCCCAGAGGAGCCTGGGCCTCTTTCCTTTAGACCACCATGGTGAATGAACCCTTGGGTAAATCCACTAACCTGCAATAAATGACTTGAGTAGCCCCATGACAGGTTGGACTAGAAGAACAGCTCTCAACTCTCTCATTCACATATTATATTATTTCATCCCATTAATTCACTTATTTCTACTAGTGGATTACAGTATAAAGGCTTTTCAAGTAATGTGGAGAATTAAGGGAGCGCCTTGGGACTCTGGGGGGCCTCACGCCTGCCTGGTTTGACATCATGCTTTTTTCCTCTCTTTCTTTTGTCACTGATTTCAGAAACACTGGACTACAAAGACTTTATTGCTGAGTTTGGGGACAAGAAGGCATAGGACCGTGCCTTTCACTTCCTCCAGCGTGGTAAGTCGGAGTCTTATAAAGCGATAGAAAGAATATAACGGGACATGCAGCTGAGCTGCCAAGCTGTAGGGCAGACGGCCTAGTATTCTGACAACTAAATACACCGCTAGCTCTCTTAGCACAAAATAAAAAACACACTATCTCTGTGGCAACGCTTTCCCCTTTCCATTTAGCATCTTTCGCACCATGGACAGAGGTACACCACACAGAGCAAGGCACAACATTAACAAACACCCACAGCAAGGCACACATTAACACACACACACACACGCAACGGCACACATTACACCACACACACACAGCAAGGCAACATTAACACACACACAGCAAGGCACACATTAACACACACACACACAGCAAGGCACACAGACACACACACACAGCAGGCACACATTAACACACACACACACACAGCAAGGCACACATCAAAACACACCACACACAGCAAGGCACCACATTAACACACACACACAGCAAGGCACACATTAACACACACACACACACACACACACACGGTAAGATTATAGAGCTGTCTAAATGACGGCAGGCCCTGTGCGGGTTTACAGTCTACTTACGCATGCCCCCTCATCCCAAAAGGGTTCTGAAACCCGAAGCCTGGATTTGGTGCATCCCTGATTTAAATGGGTCTGGGATAAGCCCCGAACCTCCTAAAGTCCTAGAAATGCTTCTGGTTGGTAATAAAATCCTTCCCTGCCATGAGCAGCAGCCAGGCTTCACTGTGCATTCAGCAGAAACTCTTGCTGACATCCTCATTGGTGTTGTATCTAAGAGAGAGTAGAGTAGATGTGGTCCGGATCCCTGGAGGCTAGATCCAGACCCTGGTAGGTGGAGTCTGCACAGGTGGAGGGTGGAGGACAGTTCTCATACAGATCAATCTGAACACAAAAAAGAGCAGAACAAAAAAGAGCAGAACAAAACGTGTAAGATATTGTACTGTCCTATAAGTTATGAAAAAGAACCATTAAAATTGTTACGATGGGTGCAGGGAATGAGGACCAAAATGCAGGGAAAAAGGCAGGAGGAAGTAAGTGTCCAGTATTTATTGATTCCAAAGAGTTCAACAAACAACTAATCCAAAAGGCAAATGCAAAGTCCAATAATACAAAATCCACAGGGAAACTAGGGTACAAAAGAAAGGGAACGGGGGCACAGGGCACCGGGGCAGTGGGAACGATGGTAAAGGGGGCCAAAAAAGACTGGGAACTAGGGCACAGGGGAACTAGGAACAAGGGACCAGGGGCACTACATACTAGAGACAGAACAAGAGAGGGAACCAGAGATCATGAGCGAGACAGGGGATGAGAGGACGAACGAGAGAAAGGGAGACCAGAAACAGAGGGCACGTGGGGCTGGACAGACAGGACGGATTTAGACAGGACTGACACTGGGGTAGGGAATAAAACAGGGTCGGAGACAAACAGTGAAAGGTACAGAGAACGGGGAGAGAGACGGGCATGGGGACAGAGATGGGAACGGGCACGATGAAGGAAACGAGCATGGTGAGACATCAGGTGGATCACATCAGGCCGGGCAGGACAATCAGACAGACAGGAAGTAAAACTAGAAACAAGATGAGACAGAGACCAGACTTCAAAATAAAACAGGAAACAGAACATACAGACACTCACAGGGGAACACAAGACAGAGACTACCACTCAAGACAGAGACTACCACACAAGACCGAGACTACCACTCAAGACAGAGACTACCACACAAGAACAGGGAGGAAACTAAGACACAAACACAAGGAAACAAGACAGAACAAAAAACAAAGCAAACACCCACACCATAATAAAAATGTTATGTAGACAAATAAAAACATTGATATGAAACATTTAATTTTATACATATTTAAGTGCATTTTAGTTTTTCCTTCTCCTTCACCACTTCCCATATGAAAATGACACTGCTGATTTTCTGTGTTCTGTTTATGTTAGTGTGTGTGTGTGTGTGTGTGTGTGTGTGTGTGTGTGTGTGTATGCGCCTTGTGCGTGCGTGCGTGCGTTCAAACATTGGTGGTTTTCGCAGTGGCAACATGACAACCTTAACTCTGTGTATGTGTGTGTGGGTATGTGTGTGTGTCTGTGTGTGTGTGTGTGTGTGTGTGTGTGTGTGTGGGTGTGTGCTTGCATGTGCGTGCGAACATTGGTGGTTCACTTGCACAAGTGGCAACATGACAACATGAACTCTGTGGGTGTGTGTTTATACATGTGTGTGTGTGTGTGTGTGTGTCTGCATGTGTGTCTGTTTGTGGGTGTGTGTGTGGTTTTGGTGTGCATGTTTACTGCTGCACTTCTACTCCTGGGGCCTGTTGCACGAAACTAGGATAAGGGATTAAGCCGGGATATTCAAGTTATCCTGGATGAATTTAGCTTTGACTCGGTTGCACGAAACCAGATTGAATTAAGCCCAGCCAAGTTACCATGGAGATTCATTCTTTGCGGCTAGCCTGGTCCAGAGCAGGCTAACAGCCGGGCTAAGATTAATCCTGGAGTCTCATGTGTCAAATCAGCTGCCGTCTGATCCGAAATAAACGTGTTTAACAGTTATTCGTTGTCTTCTGCATGTGTTCTGCTTTATTTTTATTAACATGCATTAGCCTACTTGTCACTATTGTTTTCGCGAGTTGGATTTAAACCCTACTACAGCTGTTTAGATGTTAGGAATGGTTGCACTGCTACCCCAATGCGGAGTGGGACTTTTCCCGGTGGGACGGTACTATGTCGAGGCTGCCTGGCGTGCGCCCGCTGCCCGGTAGTCGGTGGCCGCCGCTGCCCGGTGGCTGCTGCCCGGTGGCTGCTGGCCGGTGGCTGCTGCCCGGTGCCCGGTGGCCGGTGGCTATTGCCTCCCAGCAGACCTGCGCGTCGCGTCAGTGTCCACTCTCTCTGTAAAAGTAGAGATGAGCAGCGCAGCGTCCGTGGTCTCAGCTTCAGGTTTCTACAGGACACGCTTCGAAGATTAAGTGTGATGATATTAATGTAGTGATATTCCAGATGATATTAATGTAGTGATATTCCAGATGATATTAATGTAGTGATATTCTCAGATGATATTAATGGCAGACTGGTCAGAGACCAATACATTCATGATTCATTTTCTTGTCGCTTGTCCTTCTCTAATAAAGGGTAGTTTGTGTTACTCCTTAATAAGTGGGCCTAATGTTTTTTATTATAGCTAACATTGGTTTCATAACCTCAATTAGTCTCACATCACCGGACTAATAACTTGTTTTACAAATGCTCACAGCGTGCATTGAAGTCACTTACTTCTTTTTCTAGTTGTTGTCCCTTTCTGATTGTTCTGTATGAACATTAATTGTACAGAGAATTAGATATAGCTTATAGAAATGTGTGCATATGGCAAGGCAAGGCAAGGCAAGGCAGCTTTATTTGTATAGCACATTTCAGCAACAAGGCAATTCAAAGTGCTTTACACAAAATCAGTTAAACAGATAAAACACAAGTAAAACAGTTAAAAATCACAAGCATTAAAAACCGGTAAAACACATGAATAGACAGTTAAAAACAAAGAGAAACATAAAACACAAGAATAAAATTTACAGTGCAGCATAAGAAATTTAAAGAAATGATTAGTCATTTAAAGAAAGGCAGCATCAAATAGAAAGGTCTTCAGCCTTGATTTAAAGAACTGAGAGTAGCAGCGGATCTACAGGTTTCTGGGAGTTATTCCAGATATGAGGAGCATAGAAACTGAAAGCTGCTTCACCCTGTTAGTTCTGACTCTGGGGACAGAAAGCAGACCTGTCCCAGATGACCTGAGAGGTCTGGGTGGTTCATAGTGTAGTAGCAGATCAGCAATATATTTTGGACCTAAACCGTAAGTGATTTATAAACTAGCAAGAGTACTTTGAAATCAATTCTTTGAGACACAGGAAGCCAGTGTAAAGACTTCAGAACTGGAGTGATGTGATCCAGTCTCTTGGTCTTAGTGAGGACTCGAGCAGCAGCGTTCTGAATCAGCTGCAGCTGTCTGATTGATTTTTAGGGAGACCTGTAAAGACCCGTTACAGTAGTCAAGTCTACTGAAGATAAAGGCATGGACAAGTTTTTCCAATCCTGTTGACACATAAGTCCTTTAACCCTTGATATTCTTAAGGTGATAGTAGGCTGACTTTGTAATTGTCTTAATGTGGCTGTTAAAGTTCAGGTCTGAGTCCATGACTACACCAAGATTTCTGGCTTTGTCTGTTGTTTTTAACATTGTTGTTTGAAGCTGAGCGCAGACTTTTAATCGTTCCTCTCTTGCTCCAAAAACAACCACCTCAGTTTTTCCTTCATTTAATTTCAGAAAGTTCTGGCACATCCACCGTTAATTTGTTCGATGCACTTAGTCAGTTTTTGTATTGGACTATAGTCCCCTGGCGATAAGGTTATGTAAATTTGTGTGTCGTCCGCATAACTATGGTAACTTATTTTGTTTTTCTCCATAATCTGAGCCAGTGGAAGCATGTAGATGTTAACAGAAGAGGCCCCAGAATGGAGCCTTGCGGAACTCCGCACGTCATATTTGTACGCTCAGATGCATAATTACCTATAGACACAAAGTAATCCCTATTCTTTAGGTAGGATTCAAACCAGTTTAGTACTGAGCCAGAAAGGCCAACGCAGTTTTCCAATCGGTCTAGTAGTATGTCGTGGTCGACCGTGTCAAATGCAGCACTGAGATCAAGTAATACTAAGATTGAAATTTTGCCATTATCTGTGTTAAGGTGGATGTCATTAAAGACTTTGACAAGAGCCGTTTCAGTGCTGTGGTGTGGTCGGAAACCCGACTGAAAGGTATCAAAACTGTTGCTTAGTGACAAGAAATGGTTGAGTTGTTGAAAGACTACTTTTTCAATGATTTTACTTAAAAACGGAAGGTTTGATATTGGCCTATAGTTGCTCATATGGTTGTAAAACAAGTTCTCGCGTTGTGAATAAGGGTTTGAAATTAAGCCTTTAATCCGTAGGGTACATTTTCCGAGGAACATTAATTCCCTCTGCTCACTTTTAAGGCAAAGGCTAAATAATAATACATTTATAGAGTCCTTTACATAGTAGGCTAGTCAAAGACACTTTACAGTAAAACCAGCACAATTATCACATAAAAATAGAAACATGAAACTAGCATATTTAAAGCAATTAAAACACAGTGTGGCCTACAACTTTGTAAAAATGTGGAGTGACTATAGGCTAAGTAGATATTTTTACACCCCCACACATTCAGTCAGGTCCGCTATGTCGGGCTTTTTCTCTCCGTTTGATAAGAGCCGTATTTCCCTTTTTGCATATTCTTCCCTCCTCGTTACTGTCCATTAGAAGCTGCTGCTCATTGGGTGAAACATATGGCGCATGTGTCTTCTCATCTCTGCATCAGTAAATCTGTGATCGATAACGTGGTCTATTTGAGAAAGCCGTGAACGTGCACTTATCCTGGCCAGCTACACCTGACTTGACATAGCTCCACCTGTTCATCCTGGCTCGGTAACGTGTAACCGATTAAGCCAGGATGAGCAGGTCCCACTAAGTCAAGCTGCGCTTTTTCACTTATCCTGGATATCTTTATTCTACTTTCGTGCAACAGGCCCCCGGAGCTGGTTCAATTAAAATCATTTAAAATCATTATTTTCTCTCTTCCGCTCTAAAAAGATGAACTCCATTATATAACTACTAAACAGGGTAAACAATAGAAATGTAGAGTGGAACTCCGAGGAGAGGAGATCAAGAGCTGACTGCAGATCGTCAGGTTAATCTGAGTAAATCTCTTTTAAAGAAGGACATTTTAAAGAGACTCAGCCCGACTGTGAACATCCTGTTAGACCAGAAACCAACATGTTGTAAGACTGAGACGAGAGGTGATGAAACCCAGTCCATCAATAAGAAACTGTTTCCCTTCTGCTGCAAAGAGAAAGAAATAAGAAGTAAAAAGCTGAGCTTACTCACTGAGGAAGAAGAAGCAGATCAGAGACTGACCCACGTTCATGTTGGAGGATCTGATGGTTTAACGCTGCCTCTCTTTCTTCTTCACTGGTAAACCAGGAACTGGTCACTTCTCTAAATGAGGGAGTCCCTCCCACAAACACATCACCCCCCCCCCTACTCTCCTCCACCCATTATTCTTTAATAAGTGTCTTCTTTTTAAAATTTTACATTAAAACTAGACTTGGTTGTATCTTTAAGTCATATGTTTGGAAAATCTATGTATGATTATAAAATCTCACATTTATATCCTTATACAGTATATCTTATACAGTCTTTTTTATATATGTGTTTGTGTGTGTGTGTGTTTTAACCTGCTTCAGATGTTCAACTTTTTTCAAAAATCAGTTTAGTCATTGTGTTTTATCAAAAGAAAGATTACACGACTGATTATTTTTTTATTGTTTTATTTCATTTTCCTGAAGAAAACTGCTTCTTTATGCAACATGAAGAATATGATTTCTTATTATTTAAAGGTTGTTACAGCGTTGTGTCTATGAAACTATGCAGTAACAGTTGGTCAGTGTCCTCCCAAGGTGTCCTCTCATAATTCAGGTGTTCAGACTGAAAACACACCTCATTAAAAATATGTGTTGTTATTTCAGGTAAAGGTGAGATGAAGAAATCAGCGGTCCCTTCAGGGTTCACCAAGCAGAAATCAGCGGGCTGAGACATGAACCCCCCCCCCTTTACAGCAGAAATAAACATGTCTACAGCCCGGGACGAAAAAATGTTTTTGGTCTCTAAAGCTAAGTTCATGACAACTGGATGACAAATTATCTGAGAGCTTAAAGCTACAGGGGGTAGGAAGAAAAGATAAAATACCAGAATATGAAGTAGAGTGAGACCTCTTCCTGCAGCTCTCTCTCTCCCCTCTCTGTCGCCCAGCCATGCATGCAACAGAACAGCCAATAGGAACTCTCTCTCTGAGATGACCTGTGATTGGCCAAAGTCTCCCGTCACAGGCTAGACTCTCTAAAGCCTGAAAACAGAGCCAGGAGAAGGAGCAGGAGTCTAGTTCTCTGTCAGAGCACTTGAATTAAAATATGAAATATGGAATATTTGCCTAATAATGACCCAAAATTCCTGCCTATCACAGCTTCATATTTCTGCATAATAATGTCTAATTAGGGTGTGACTACGTTGAGTGACAGGTGGGTGACCTAACAGGTGGCTGGCGTGTACAGGCCACTGTTGTCATGACGACTAGATTCAAACCTAAATACATCCACTATAGTTTGAAAAGTACAGAATAAATACAGATATAATAATATAAAATATAACCGCTATAAAACATATACATTTGTGCAAAAGCAATAAACACAAAAAAATATATACTGTATAATGTACCAGATTTCTTTGAGTGAATGTGACTCATTGAAAGCCCCGTGTGGCCCCTGGGGGCCCCTGAGAGAGTCCATGTAGCACTGACAGCGTTGAAGCTACACCTGATGTAGAGTAACAGTAGAGTACAGTGGAGGTGGAGCGTCTGGGGGGGGGCTGCCGGCCCAGCTGGCTTCTACCCGAGGAACAGAGTAGACCACGGTATCTGCGTCACCACAGGGGGCGCTGTGCAGCGAGGCAGCTGGACCGCTGGGGACATCCAGCTCAGAGTAGGTGAGCTCGTCTTCAGTCTGCAAGAAAACACAAAGCTCAAACTTCATCAGCTGACTCTACTCGCCTGCTTCTTCAGGAGCAGCATTTCAGAAGGAGCTGCTGATGGAAACTGTTCACAGGGTTGGAGCTCTGAATCTGTTGTTTACCATGAACATCTGTATCAGTGACACCCCCCCCCCCCCTCTGTTCACACTTCCTCCTCTATGGCTTTAGAGACAGTCCAGTGTGATCACTAACTGGCCTGGTTCCTGTTTTTTTGTGCTTTTCTCTCTTGATGAACAAAATAGACAGATGCAAGTCCTCCTCTGACTATATTGATTTAACTTAACATTCTCTGAGTAAATAACTGGATTTCTTTTTAATTTTGAAAACATTAAGCTCATTTAAAATCCTATTTTGTCCACAATGTTCTCTCTATTCTAGAAAGTCCTTTGCTGTACGATAACATCTTCATTTGTCTCAGGCCACGTCTCAAAGCCTGCATCCGAACATAAAAAGCCAAATGAACATTATTACATGACTCATGATGACCAAAGATAGGTAGGTGCTAGGGACAGAGAAACAGCTGTGGGAATAAAAACTAGTCCCTATCAGCTGCAGCCTGAAGGGGTTTCCTGACCCCTAAAAGCCAACCACACCCTTGACTTACTTTCATCTGAGAAGTGGGTGCAGTGACTAAGCTGTAGTCCTCGGTGGTCTCTACTCCATCTGGTTTGGTGTATTTGGCGTAAGTGTAAACTGTGGACACTTCTACAGGAGGAGATGTGCTCTGTCTGTCCTCTCTGATCTCCTCATACACTGGGTTGGCCTGCAGGAAGAGATCAGGGCTTTGGATTAATATCAGCTGGTTGATTCTGACACTAATGATGCTGAGATGTCCAGATGAACCCAAACGCACCTTTGTAACATGAGAGTACTCAGTTTCTACAGGAGGTTCTGAAAAACATGCAGTTCAGAGGATTAGAATAAAGAGATGACTTTATAAAAACTTTTGTGACTTCATCTAAACAATGATCTTTTTAAACTTTCTGGGCCGACCTTAAAGCTTCTATATATGAGATTTGAAACATTAATATAGCAGCAAAAAACCAGCCTGTAGGAGTCTTGAGCAGAGCATGAAGTCCCAGTGGGAGATGTTCTCAGAGCTTCTCTGGTCTTTGTTTGGTAGCCGGGCCGGCCGCGGGCCTGTTAGAGCATGTGAGTCCCTCCCTTTGAAGCTGTTGCCCCCCCTCTATATTAAAGAGATTTAAATATGTTTCATGCTGTCTGGACGGTGTAGACGGTCCAGGTGAACCTCTGGTCCTTCATACTGACTGTGGTTAAAGAGTCTCCAAGAATGGACCTCGTCTCTTCTGTCTCTGTTGCTGTGGATGAGTCTCCTCTTTGGAAACGTCTCCTGAGTAGAAGCACTTCGGCGGACTGGAGCCAATCATTTTAAGGGAGTCTGAGAGACCCCGTCCCCGTTGTTACAAGAGACCCTCCGTGGACAGTGGCCCAGGACACAGTCGTCCATATGAACATCCCCCCTGCCTGAGATGGAGAGCCCTACGAGCTGTTTCTACAAAGGTCTTTGTCTCTGTAGAGTGTTAATGGTTATATATATATATATAGCAGGTGACGTGTGTGTGTGTGTGTGTGTGTGTGTGTGTGTGTGTGTTTCCTGTAGTCTCACCTTTGGTTTTCCTGACTCTCTTCCTGCAGAAAATCAGCAAAGCTGCTGATAATATGAGGACCAGTAGGACCAGAGGCAGAACCACATACAGCAGAGCTCTCTGGGCTGTTGGAGCAGAAGAACACGTTGGTTTGACACTTCCTGGTCCATTAGTAAATATATCTGGCAGCAGAAACTGGACTACAAGGTACATGAGGGACCTGAAAGATCATTCATGTTGTGTTGGCCAACTAATAGTAACATCAACTTCATATTTTTAAATCAATACTCTATAACCCTTTTATAACATTTAAACCAACAAATATATGTTCTATGCAGACGAGCATACATATCCATGTATTTGCTGTAACAGTATATTCAAATACACACAACAAAGTAACCATACCTGAAGTTGGGTGTTTCTCTTGAGGCACGCTGGCTTCAGGGGAGGATGATGAAGGTGTGGAGGATGATGGGACTGATGGTGGAGAAGGTCTGGGAGGAGAGGTTGGAGCTGTGAAACATTAAAAACCCAATCAACCAGTCAGAGAGTGATTGTAGAGATCCAAAGAAGTGGTGCTGACCAGATGCTCCCTGCAGAGAACTCGGTGCTAACATCCATGTGTTTTAATCCCACAGCTAAATGCACAAGGTCATCAATGGGTTTGGTGCTACAAGACTCCAATCAGCTGCAGTGGGGGGCCGTTGGACTTCATCACATATTTTATATTTATATATTTTATATATTTATATTTCACTTCAGCTGTTAAAGGAGCATTCATCAGAGTTCCCAATGATGGAAATATGCAGCTCTATATACAACTGTTAGACTAAACATGTTGAGTTATTGGAAACATCAGCAGCTGTCAGTGAACAGTTAATAACATGACTCTCAGGAGAAACTCACCCTCTGGAACTCGGAGCTCAATCTCACAGTATGATGATGAGAATGATCTGACCAAACCCCATCTGTACCGTCCTGAGTCTGACTGAGTCAGGTTTCTGATGCTCACATACAGAACTGCATCAGAAAACAATGGATATTTATATCTGATGCTGTATCTGCCTCTCTGAGCTGTGTTGTCTTCTGTCTCAATGAGAATGTCTCCGTCTTTACATTCACCCTTACAGAAGATTCTCCTCTTTCCACCCAACTTGAAGGAGCATCCAACGGTGATGTCTTCTCCTTCAGTTCTTGTTCTCTTGATGATTTTTGCATTGATGAGACCGATGTTTCCATCCTGCAGTGCTGTTAAAAAGATGACCAATCAATAGTTACTATGTGTACTTCCTGTAAGATGTTGCAGTCTGATATGTTTCACATTTCCATAAATCAAACCTAGATCCCCACAGTCCTACTGGGAGCGTCCCAGTTCAACCAGTCTGGGACTGAGGGGTAACACTTTAAACAACAGAGATCTGGATTCTTTCAGATTTCAACCATTAAAATAATCTCTCAGTCTGACTCAGATTTAATGTTCCTCAGAGAATAGTTTATTAGCTAGTTTCCTTTTTCTGATCAATTTCTTTGTAAGCCAAAGTGTTGGGATGGTTCCAGGTTTGTTGAGCCTCACAGAAAATCAATGAGTGGCATCTAATGCACCCTCAACACTAGCAGAGGGACTACTCCAACAGAGGCAGCACTGAGCTCTCCATTCACGGTGACATCAGCTCAGGTGCGCAGGACACTGAAGAGAACAAATCCCCGGAAGGCACCAGGCCCTGATAACATCCCAGGCCGTGCACTGAAGGTCTGCTTAGCAGAGCTGGCTGAGGTACTAACAGACATTTTTAATCTATCCCTCTCATTATCTTTTGTACCCACCTGTTTAAAGACCACTACCATTGTCCCCCTCCCCAAGAAAAACCCTGTAACATGTTTAAATGACTACCGTCCCATTGCACTCACTTCAATTGTGATGAAGTGTTTTGAGAGGATAGTCATGACCCACATTAAAAAGACCATTCCAGACACACTGGACCCCTTACAGTTTGCTTATCATCGGAATCGATCCGTTGATGATGCAGTAAACACCACCATCCACACAGCCCTCACACATCTGGAGAATAAGGATATGTATGTTCGAATGCTCTTTATTGATTACAGTTCAGCATTCAACACGGTCCTCCCAACCAAGCTGGCTGAGAAGCTCCTCATCCTTGGACTGGCACCTTCTCTCTGCAGCTGGGTCCTGGACTTTCTTACAGACAGACCCCAGACAGTCAGAGTTGGTACCCAGACATCAGGTACAAGGATGGTGAGCACAGGGACACCCCAGGGCTGTGTACTGAGCCCTCTGCTGTACACCCTCTTCACTTATGACTGTGCCCCCACTCAGCATAATACCACCATTATCAAGTTTGCGGATGACACAACAATCATCGGCCTGAGACAGACTACAGGGAGGAGGTGGCTCAGCTGGTGTCCTGGTGCCACATAAATAATCTCTCCTTAAATGCAGAGAAAACTAAGGAGATGATTATTGACCCGAGGAGGAGGAGAGATGATCAGCATGGCCCACTTTACATCGGTGAAGCACAGCTAGAGAGGGTGAAAACCTTTAAATTCCTCGGCACTTACATCAGTGAGGACCTCTCCTGGTCTCACAACACTCAGCATATTGTCAGTAAGTCTCAACAACGGCTGGACTTTTTAAGAAAGCTGAGGAAATTTGGTCTGTCCACCAAACTCCTTAGCAATTTCTATAGATGTACAGTGGAAAGCATCCTGACTAATTCCATCACAGTGTGGTTTGGAAACTGCACAGTACAGGAAAGGAAAGCTCTCAAGCGTGTGATTAAAACTGCACAATATATCTGTGGAACAGCTTTTCCATCACTGCAGGACATTTATAAAACCCGGGTAACTAAGAAGGCACATAACATTATCAGAGACACTACGCACCCTCAGCACATACTGTTCACATTGTTACCTTCTGGCAGACGTTATAGGAGCCTGAAAGCCAGAACATCCAGACTTAAAAACAGTTTTTCATCCACAGGCCATCAGGCTGTTGAATGACTCAGTCTTCTGACAATTACAGTCGCAATCTAATCACTGTTTGCACTACACTGTGAATGTTGCATTTGCTCAATGCATATGCTTTTTATAATGCTTTTAATGTCTTGCTGCTGCATGCAATTTTACACCTGAATCTTTTAAATATATTGTGTGTATATTGTGTACATTTTTATATTGTGGGAAACGTTGCAACTTAAGAATTTCATTGCATGGTGTAAAATCTGTGCATTTGACAAATAAATATCTTGAATCTTGAATCTCATCTCATTATGAAAAGAAAACATAAAGTCAGAGCCTGTTGTGGTGAGTTGATCCCCTTCCTTCCTCTTTCCTCCCCCTCTTTCTCTCCGTGAACCTCTACAGGTTTAGATCTGTGTGTGTTATGACAGAGTCACTCTTGAGAAACTGTTTTCCTTCTGCTGCAAAGCTGAACCGAGCGACTGTAAATGAATAAAAATGAAGATGTATTTCAGAGTAAAAAGAGAGAGAATGCTAGAAGTAGAAGCTGAGTTTACTCACTGAGGAAGAAGAGGCAGATCAGAGACTGACCCACGTTCATGTTGGAGGATCTGATGGTTTAACGCTGCCTCTCTTTCTTCTTCACTGGTAAACCAGGAACTGGACACTTCTCTAAATGAGGGAGGCCCTCCCCCAAACACATCCCCCCCACCCCCCCACACTCTCCTCCCTTCTTTGAGTTGGTTGGAACTTAAAGAGGCATTAATGTCATATTGATGTGTTCACTAAAAGAAATCTCCATCTTTGCAAAAACATTTTGTCATGATGTAATTTTTCCAAGTTTAACCTGTTTAAAATAAATCAACTCATTTCAAGATGTTTCTAAAGTGGACCTGATCTATTTTCAGGTTACTACTTGTATTTTGTCCCTTTTGTGGGAGAGAGAAATAATGCACTTTAGATTTAAATTAAATTTTTTTTCTTTGTGACAACAATTTCAACCAAATAATTTAAAAAGTCAAACCCCAAAGAGATGCAGACTGATGTCCAGGGGAAGACTTTCAGTCTGACTGGAGCTTTCTGATCTAACAGGATGTCATTGAGTGCTGATGTCACCACCTGGGGGAGCCATAGACCAGAACCCCACAGGGGGCTGGGTAAGTCTAGCCCCGTGGTGGAAGGAGGAGAAATGGACTCAGGAGGTCTTCACCTGGTGCTTCCATTATTTCTTCATCAATCACATGGAAGTGCAGTATTGCACGGGTGACTTATTGCAAAAATATATACAAATTTTAAAAAAAAACCCAAAACTAAATACTAACTATTCAATTATCATCACAAACTGATATTAAACAAGATGAAAGGCAGAATCTGGCCCTGACTAATGGGTTCTTGCACCTGCACCCTTCCAGTCCAAAGCCTAGGCCTCTTTCCTTTAGACCACCTTGGTGAATGAAACCTTGGGCAAATCCACTAACCTAAAAAAAATGACATGGGTAGACCCATGACAGGCTGGACTAGAAGAACAGCTCTCAACTCTCTCATTCACATAATACATTATTTCATTTCATTAATTCACTTATTTCCACTAGTGGATTACAGTATAAAGGCTTTTCAATTAATGTGGAGAATTAAGGGAGTGCCTGGGCCTCAGGGGGGCCACACGTCTGGGGGACCTCACGCCTGCCTGGTTTGACATCATGCTTTTTTCCTCTCTTTCTTTCGTCACTGATTTCAGAAACACTGGACTACAAAGACTTTATTGCTGAGTTTGAGGACAAGAAGGCAAGGACCGTGCCTTTCACTTCCTCCAGCGTGGTAAGTCGGAGTCTTTATAAAGCGATAGAAAGAATATAACGGGACATGCAGCTGAGCTGCCAAGCTGTAGGGCAGACGGCCTAGTATTCTGACAGCTAAATACACCGCTAGCTCTCTTAGCACCAAAATAAAAAACACTACTATCTCTGTGGCAACGCTTTCATCCTATTTTAGCATCTTTCAGCACCATGGACAGAGGTACACACACAGAGCAAGGCATGCAAGATCACACACACACACACACACACACACACAAACACACGGTAAGACTGTATACTGTCTAAATGACGGCGGGCCCTTTGGGGGTTTACAGTCTACTTATGGCGTTTTTCCACTGTTTTTCCACTGTAACAGCTCGACTCGACTCGCCTCGACTCGCCTCTACTCGACTCGATGCATTCTGCGTCCATTTTCGTTGCAGATTGAGTAACGTCTCAGCGTGGCTGGTCACTATAGCTACGCGTGATGATGTAATTTTCAAAGCGACTCACAACAGCACGTCGGCTACTCGCCGCGGCAAGAAGAAATGTTTTGTTTCAAAAGAAGCTAAAGGAAGCAACAAAAATCACCGCTGAAAAAAACAGGACTTTGGGAATTCCGACGGAGTTCAGACGTCAACATGACTATTGCTCACCAACATCAAAGGGTAAGTTAAGTTTCCTGGTAACGTTAGCTAACATTACATGTGTTCAGCGTCGCAGTCAGTATTTACTAGACGCTATATAAAGTACATGAACTTTAGCAATCATGATTACACACCAAAATATGTCTGCTGTGTACTGTTGGGTTTCAGAGCATTCACGCTTTGCAAAATCGCCGCCGCAAACCGTCCGACGGGTGAAAATCTCTGGTTCTGACCTGCCGGCTTCGTATATCTTTATGAGAGTCATGGAGAGGCTTATGACAACGAGTGGGATGCATCGGGCCAGCAGAGCCAGGGGGGACACTGTCACAGGGTGCAGAGGAAGAAGGCCGGGAAGTACGGGAGGGTTTGATGCGCTACTTGAAAAGCTAAATAAAAACTTTTCTTAGATATGTCTTGTTTTTTTAAAGTAACAGTGTGCAATATTGGAAACAACACAAAGCCCCTAATGGCCCTTAATATTGAACAGTTGAAAAGTGAGAATAGTGCAGAGAGTAGATAATCTGTCGGTGTCCAGCTAGATTTTTTTAAACGTACCGTTTGTTCTGGACACACATTCTGCACTCTTTTTTGCTACAAACTCAGTGATAAGTGACGATTCTCTCCAACCAACCAGCAGTCTGCAGGTTTCCACGTCACCTTTTGGTATCGCCTCAGCTCGCTTGGAACCTCGACTGAGGTAGCACTAAAAAAAGTACCTGGTAGCAGGTCCCAAGAACTTTTCTCGTAATGGAAAACCAAAAAAGGCAAGCAGAGTCGAGGCGAGTCGAGTAGATACCAAGCAGTGGAAAACCGCCATTACGCGTGCATCACCCCCCCCCCGAAAGGGTTCTGAAACCCAAAGCCCGGATTCGGTGCATCCCTGATTTAAATGGGTCCGGGATAAGCCCCGAACCTCCTAAAGTCCTAGAAATGCTTCTGGTTGGTAATAAAATCCTTCCCTGCCATGAGCAGCAGCCAGGCTTCACTGTGCATTCAGCAGAAACTCTTGCTGACGTCCTCATTGGTGTTGTATCTAAGAGAGAGTAGAGTAGATGTGGTCCGGATCCCTGGAGGCTGGATCCAGACTCTGGTAGGTGGAGTCTGCACGGCTGGAGGGTGGAGGACAGTTCTCATACAGGTCAATCTGAACACAAATATACAATCAAAATACAGCAACAGAAACTTAACCACACATGTCAAACACTGTGGCTCCACGTCTGGATATGTAATCGTGTGATGTGAAAGCAGAAGTTGTCAACATTAAAGGAACACGCCAACTTATTAGGACTTATCTTATCACCGTTACCCCCAGAGTTGGACCCCCCAGCATTAGCTTAGCTTAGCACAGATGCTGTAGGTAACCGGTCCAACTAGCTACTGCTCCCAATAAGTGACAAAATAACACCAACATGTTCCTGTTTACATGGTTTGATTTGTATAGTCAGAGTGTGTGTAAATAACAAGGTCACATGACACACAGCCATCTTCTAACCGCATACTAAGTGGCAACTATGTTCTCAGAAAGGCGAAGCACTGCTACTTCTACTTGGCGGAGTGATTTGCTTGCAGCACCTGAGAAGCCTGGTCACGGAGCAGAGAGTTCGCCTGGAGTTTGCTCAGAGTTGGAGTAATAGAGTCGACAATTGTTAGATACTAAAAGCATAGTTTACAATCATTGGTGTTTGCTGAGACAATTAACAGGGAAGACCAGGTAAAAACCATGATGTTTGATAGAATTCCGACCAAAGACGCTGACCGCTGAATCTATGGACACTTGCTCTGGATATGGATCCAAATACACCTGTAGCCACCTTCAAGAACCATCCTGTTTGCTCAGAATATTTAACTGAGGATTATTAATATGAAAAAATGAAATTGGCCACACAGACACATGGCTGTGTGTCATGTGACCTTGTTATCTATACACACTCTGACTATACAAATCAAACCATGTAAACAGGAACATGTTGGTGTATTTTGTCACTTATTGGGAGCAGTAGCTAGTTGGAGCCGGTTACCTGCAGCTTCTGTGCTAGGCTAAGCTAATGCTGGGTGCATGAGACAGAGTTACAGCAGCACGGAGATGAGAAGGGTATGTGTGGACTAGTCTAACTCTGGGGGTAATGGTGATAAGCTAAAGTCCTAATAAGTCGGCGTGTTCCTTTGAACATTTCTACAGAGGGAAACAGAAGCTGTGTATGCATCTACATTTTGGTGGAACAATAGTAGGTAATGAGTGTTTGGGTTATGTACAACATCGTGGATCTAGACTAGAGTGGTGTTCACAACTAGTTTCCAGTTAAAACCCTGTTCCTATTTCAGATTTTAGTGGACTATCACTTCATTGATGGCCTGACTGGCAAGACTCTCAGTGTCTCCACAAATAAACTACAACATAAAAAGTCACATCTTCAGCACAGTGCATCAGCAGCCTTATTAAAAGATAACAGTGAGAGTTAACAAAGATAGATGAGATAGAGAAAGTCACCTCAGTCCTGGTGATGTCTGTGGTTCCTCTCTTGTTAGAACCTGAGGAACAGACAAAGTGTTTCTCTCTCTCTGGAATGAGGAATTATTAAAACGGTGCAGATCATGTTGAAAGATAACTCACCATCAGAGTGCTCAGTCCTCTTTTTGTAGAAGAGCAGCAGAACAGCAGACAGCACCACCACCACCACCACCACCGCTACAGGGACACACACACCCAAAACCAGGGGGAGAACTGGAGGAGACAGACAGACAGACAGAGAGAGAGAGAGAGAGAACAGAGACAGGATGACAAATCTAAGGAATTTCATCTGATCAAGTAAAGATGAAATAATTTTAAAAATCCTTGTGAATTTTCGTCATGATGTTGACTTAATTAATCAGAATTAAATTAAATCAGAATTAATTCAAATGAAAATTGAATGTTAAACTTTCTGTCGTTGTTGGCCGTTGTGTGACAAACATCATAACTCTTTGAAAATTCCAGTCAGGTTTCCGCTCTGCCCACAGTACAGAGACAGCCCTAGTCAGAGTCACAAATGACCTCCTCATATCATCCGATGCTGGCTCCTCATCCCTCCTCATCCTCCTTGACCTTTCTGCTGCATTTGATAATGTCGACCATGGCATTCTTTTTAACCGGCTCCACCTCACCACTGGACTAAATGACACTGCCCTCAGTTGGTTCAGATCGTATCTCACAAACCGGACAGAATACATCTCCCTAGGCAACTCCAAATCAAATCCACACACACTTACTTGTGGTGTCCCCCAGGGGTCAGTCCTTTGCCCCATCCTCTTCTTCCTCTACCTTATCCCCCTTGGCCAAATCGTCAGCTGCCACAATATTTCTTTTCACTGCTATGCTGATGACATACAGCTCTATGTAAATGTCACAACTGACACCCCAACCTCACAATCATCCTCATCAAAACTCACCACCTGTCTGAAGGAGATAAAGGTACGGATGGAGCAAAACTTTCTTCAACTCAATAGCTCCAAAAACGAAGCCATCCTGGTTGGAACTCCTCATCAGACCAAATCATCATCCATAACCAGCATCACCTTTTCCAGTACTAACATCCCGCTCTCATCAACAGTTAGCAATATTGGTGTAAAAATGGACTCTCAACTCACTTTTGAAGCCCATATAAATCACCTGTGCAAGACCTCTTTCTACCACCTCCGTAACATCTCCAAACTCCGACCCATTCTCTCCCTCCCAGACGCCGAAAAGCTGGTTCATTCCTTTGTCTCCACCAGACTGGACTATTGCAACGCACTTCTCAATGGGATCCCTAGAAAGAGTCTGCAGAGGCTTCAGTACATTCAAAACTCTGCAGCTAGGATCCTGATAAGAGTGCGGAAACATGAGCATATTACCCCCATTCTCCACTCACTACACCGGCCCCCCATCTCCACCAGGATTGAGTTTAAGGTTTCCCTTCTCACACATCAATGCATCCATGGACATGCTCCCCCCTACCTCAAAGAACTTATCAAACCACAGAACACAACCCTCTCCCTTTACTCCGCTCACTTAAACCTCCTCCACATTCCCAGAAGCAGACTCAGGACAATGGGAGATAGGGCATTTTGTGCTGCTGCACAAAATTTATTATTATTATTATTATTATGATGAGCTGAATCAGAAATATAAATCATAAACAATTGTACCTGAAGGTACTGAAAGCCTCTGATAAAGAGGATTCAGGACTTCATTTGAAGACCCAGGAGATGTAGCTAAATGCTCTGTGCATTACTGTAACTGGATGTAAAACTTCCTTCAGATGCAACCACTAACTTGACTTGTTACTGTTAACCCCTTCCCCCCCGCCCTCCAACACGCATCCATAAGAAAGAGAAAGCAGGAGACAGGAGAAGCTCTTGGTGTCTGTTCTGGTCTAGTCTGGTCTGGTCTGGTCTTGACTCGGTCTGGATACACTCTGGTCTCAGTGTTGACTTGGTCTCCGTTTAGTTGGTCTAAGTCTAGATCCACACTGTCTACTACTGGGATTGCTCCGCAACGTCGGAAATCTCGCTGGATGTCCGTTACCTTATTTTTCTCTCTGTTGGCGTTCTAAACTCCGGTGGATTCATGAAGACTCTGGTGTACTGGTCCTCAGATCTCTGCAGGGTAAATCCAGACAGCTAGCTAGACTATCTGTCCAATCTGAGTTTTCTGTTGCGAGACTCAAACAACTTTTGAACGTACACCACCAAAACAAGTTCCTTACTGAGACTAGGGTCAGAGGCAACATGGCTCTGTGTGCTTAGTGCCAAGACTATTATGATTGGTTTTAAGAAAGGCCGATAAACCAGAGCTCGTTTTTCTCCCATCCAGGAATAATCTGTGGACTAGCCAGACCCTCCTTTGCTGCACTGTGGAGCAAGGTCTGGCAGAGAACACTGCTCCACACATATATTACAGCAAAAAGAGAGCTGCAGAGTTTTACACACCACTTAGCACACACCACCTAACTCCCCAGCCTCTCTGTCCCACCATTGTTGGCAATGTACCTGAAATGGGCACTGGGGTCTGTGATGTCATCAGTGTGGAGGATGATGGGACTGATGTTGAAGGAGGTCTGGGAGGAGAGGTTGGAGCTGGGAAACATTAAAAACCCAATCAACCAGTCAGAGAGTGATTGTAGAGATCCAAAGAAGTGGTGCTGACCAGATGCTCCCTGCAGAGAACTCGGTGCTAACATCCATGTGTTTTAATCCCACAGCTAAATGCACAAGGTCATCAATGGGTTTGGTGCTACAAGACTCCAATCAGCTGCAGTGGGGGGCCGTCTGACTTCATCACATATTTTACACATCAGCTGTTAAAGGAGCATTCATCAGAGTTCACCATGATGGAAATATGCAGCTCTAAATACAACTGTTAGACTAAACATGTTGAGTTATTGGAAACATCAGCAGCTGTCAGTCAACAGTTAATAACATGACTCTCAGTAGAAACTCACCCTCTGAACTCGGAGCTCAATCTCCTGGTATGATGGTGGGAATAAGAAGATCGGTCCAAACCACATCTGTACCGCCCTGAGTCTGACTGAGTCAGGTTTCTGATGCTCACATACAGAACTGTGTTATGTAATGGAAATAATCCTTCTTTATATCTGATGCTGTATCTGCCTCTCTGAGCTGTGTCCTTTTCTGTCTCAATGAGAATGTCTCCTTCTTTACATTCACCCTTACAGAAGATTTTCCTATGTCCAGGGAAAGTAAAGAAGCATCTAACTGTGATGTCTCCTCCTTCAGTTCCTGTTCTCTTGATGATTTCTGCATTGATGAGACCGATGTTTCCATCCTGCAGTGCTGTTAAAAAGATGACCAATCAATAGTTACTATGTGTACTTCCTGTAAGATGTTGCAGTCTGATTTGTTTCACATTTCCATAAATCAAACCTAGATCCCCACAGTCCTACTGGGAGCGTCCCAGTTCAACCAGTCTGGGACTGAGGGGTAACACTTTAAAACAACAGAGATCTGGATTCTTTCAGATTTCAAGCATTAAATAATCTCCCAGTCTGACTCAGATTTAATATTCCCCAGAGAATAAAATCAACTCAAAAAGCGATGAAGTGATTGAGTCAACAATAATGAACCACATGGGAACATTACTGTGTTCAGACTGAACGGGGGGGGGGGGGGGGGG
This sequence comes from Etheostoma spectabile, assembly GCF_008692095.1. NCBI lineage: Eukaryota > Metazoa > Chordata > Actinopteri > Perciformes > Percidae > Etheostoma > Etheostoma spectabile. The sequence goes on from NW_022603377.1 coordinate 41,842, forward strand.
ATGGTCAGTTTTAGAGGCAGCACGGCTACATACAAAGTCAAAGTTTGACTTTATCCTGGGCTTTACGAATCTGCCTTCAAACACACCCAGACAGTCAGAAGGACAGAACCTTTGTTTGGAGCAATGTATGAATGATACATATGATGATAAGCATAAACATCATTGAGTGAGAGTTATGTCAGACTGATTTTGATTGATCATAACTTGTCTGATTTTTTTTCAAAAGATTGATTTTCTTCTCAACTATCTGCAGATGTAGTCCGATAGCAGCTCCACTCGGGGCGGGTGGAGCTACAGAGCTCAAACAAACGCCCCTTTTTGTTTTATCTTTTATATTTACATTTTCCTGTGTGAAACACTGAAACTTAACTTCTCTCCTCCCACTGACCCACCACTGCTCAGTTATTCCAGACTCAGCTGATCCTCCAGACCTGGGGCCTGTTGCACGAAAGTAGAATAAAGATATCCAGGATAAGTGAAAAAGCGCAGCTTGACTTAGTGGGACCTGCTCATCCTGGCTTAATCGGTTACACGTTACCGAGCCAGGATGAACAGGTGGAGCTATGTCAAGCCAGGTGGAGATGGCCAGGATAAGTGCACGTTCACGGCTTTCTCAAATAGACCACGTTATCGATCACAGATTTACTGATGCAGAGATGAGAAGACGCATGCGCCATATGTTTCACCCAATGAGCAGCAGCTTCTAATGGACAGTAACGAGGAGGGAAGAATATGCAAAAAGGGAAATACGGCTCTTATCAAACGGAGAGAAAAAGCCCAACATAGCGAACCTGACTGAATGTGTGGGGATGTAAAAATATAGCCTTTGCCTCAAAAGTGAGCAGAGGAACTAATGTTCCTCGGAAAGGAACCAAGGACTTAGGCTTAATTTCAAACCTTATTCACAACGTGAGAACATGTTTTACAACCATGCACAAATCTTTATAAGATGTCCTAATTTTTTGTACAATTAATGTTCATACAGAACAATCAGAAAGGGACAACAACTAGAAAAAAGTAAGTGACTTCAATACACGCTGTGAGCATATGTAAAACAATATTCATGTTTTTTATTCTTCTGACAGTGACCGCACCAAAATAAAAAGATTAAGAAGCATTGTGGTGTTCCCAGTGTGATGAATGATAACTACACTTTATACGTACAAAGGCCATGTTATTAGTCCGGTGATGTGAGACTTATTGAGACGATTATGGAACCAAAATAAGCTATAATAAAAAAAAAACATTAGGCCCACTTATTAGGAAGTAACACAAACTACCCTTTATTAGAGAAGGACAAGCAACAAGAAAATGAATCATGAATGTATTGGTCTCTGACCAGTCTGCCATTAATATCATCTGGGAATATCGCTACATTAATATCATCTTGGAATATCGCTACATTAATATCGTCACACTTAATCTCCGGAGCGTCCTGTAGAAACCTGAAGCTGAGACCACGGACGCTGCGCTGCTCATCTCTACTTTTACAGAGAGAGTGGACACTGACGCGACTCGCAGGTCTGCCGGCGGCCACCGGCCACCGGGCACCAGGCACCAGGCACCGGGCACCGGGCGCACGCCAGGCAGCCTCGACACACCACCGTCCCACCGGGAAAAGTCCCACTCCGCATTGGGGTAGCAGTGCAACCATTCCTAACATCTAAACAGCTGTAGTAGGGTTTAAATCAAACTCGCGAAAACAATAGTGACAAGTAGGCTAATGCATGTTAATAAAAATAAAGCAGAACACATGCAGAAGACAACGCAATAACTGTTAAACACGTTTATTTCGGATCAGACGGCAGCTGATTTGACACATGAGACTCCAGGATTAATCTTAGCCCGGCTGTTAGCCTGCTCTGGACCAGGCTAGCCGCAAAGAATAAATCTCCATGGTAACTTGGCTGGGCTTAATTCAATCTGGTTTCGTGCAACAGAGTCAAAGCTAAATTCATCCAGGATAACTTGAATATCCCGGCTTAATCCCTTATCCTGGTTTCGTACAACAGGCCCCTGGTTCCCACAGAGCTTTAGTTTGGCCCCTGAAGGAAGAGGACGTTTTAATTGGTTGTCCCACTTCCAAAGCTCTGATTGGTTGTTTCTCAAACCGTCAATGTTCACATCACCACCACAAATATTAGAATTACTGAACCAACTGGAGTTTAAATATGTCTCCAACACTTGAGTGGAGAACGTTGTCCAACACACCAATACATAAAACCAGACTGTCCCATCATAATCATGGGGGAGAAGGGGGGAGGAAACGGGGAGGGGTGTGTGTGTTCTGTTCTGTTTGAGTGTAGTCTATATTATTAAGGAGAGGGGGGGGGGGGTCTTATCTTTCACTCATCCCATGATTATATTTTTCTCATTTATTCTGACTAAAATATATTTAGGCGGTCAAGTCCATCAGCACCAACAGAAATTGTCGCCACGGTAACATGTTCTCTCTTTATCCAAAAATAGAGCCCTCTTTTTTAATGTTTGCCTTAAATCTATTGTTTTCATAAAATTTTGAGAGGGTGATGAAGGGACCAAAGAAAAAACTGCAAAGGGCATTTTAGGAATAGAAGATTCAGCCTCCCTCCCCCCAAAATAGGTTATCAGTCCCTAAAAGATCAGAACCAAACGTGTAAGATATCGTACTATCCTATAAGATATGAAAAGCATCTAAAATGTAAACCTATGAAACATTTCATTTTATATGTTAGTATACATTTGTTTTTTCTTCTCCTTCACCACTTATGAGAACGACGTTGGTGATTTTCTCTTGTGAAATGAGGTTTTGCTCAACATGAGACTCAACCCAACTGAACATCCTGTTTGACCAGAAACCAACATGTTGTAAGACTGAGACGAGAGGTGATGAAACCCAGTCCATCAATAAGAAACTGTTTCCCTTCTGCTGCAAAGAGAAAGAAATAAGAAGTAAAAAGCTGAGTTTACTCACTGAGGAAGAAGAAGCAGATCAGAGACTGACCCACGTTCATGTTGGAGGATCTGATGGTTTAACGCTGCCTCTCTTTCTTCTTCACTGGTAAACCAGGAACTGGTCACTTCTCTAAATGATGGAGTCCCTCCCCCAAACACTTCACGCCCCCCCCCCCTCTCCTCCCTTCTTTGAGTCTTTTTGGTTGGAACTTTGAGCCATTAATGTCATATTGATGTGTACACTAAAAGAAATCTCTCTCTTTGTAAATATGTCATTTTTCTCCAAGTTTAACCCGTTTCCCCCCAAAAATTAAATTAATTTCAAGATGTTTCTAATATGGACCTGTTGTATTTTCAGGTTCCTACTTGTATTTTGGGGTTCTACTATAACATGTTTGCATGCTTTAGTTAGTTTGACGGCATTTTACTTACTCAGTCTACCATATTTTCATTGTCTATTTCTTGCCTGTATTTCTTTCGTGCTTACTTGTTTGTGTGTTATTGTTTTGTTTTTTGTTTTTTTGCTGTTGCTGCTATGCTGCTACTTGTAACGACAGAATTTCCCCGTCGTGGGATAAATAAAGTATAATCTAATCTAATCTAATCTAATGATAAAAACCCTTTTTTCTCAAAATAACCCATGCTCTGTAGGAGTGCCTCTCGTGCCTCTCGTTTAGCCGTTTAAAACAAAAGTTTGACTCTGGTACATTCACAAAAAGACCGAGTTAAGCTTCAACAACACTGTCACAGTTAGACGAGGATAGGACCCAAAATGCAGAGACGAGGACGGCAGGCAGGCAGGCGGGCGAGGGTAAACAAGAATTATTTAAACAAAGTCCAAGGAAAAACACAGGGAGCAAAAAGGAACAGGCAAACCCAAGAACAAGAAAAATCCCCCAAGGGGAAGGCAATGCAATACAAGACAGGACAGGACCAGACCACTGACACGTCGACAAGACTAAAGACAAGGGAAGCACAGACATTAATACACAAGGTAACGAGAGGCAGGTGACAGGAGCGCAGGGAAGCCAGTGGAAAACATCAGGGGCGTTTCTCAATCTGTGTTCTTCTATGGACTTGTGTGCTTGTGTTCTTGTGAAACGTCATGTTTGGGCCAAAGTACTGACCCAATACACAAGTTAGCATTTCGCCAAGAACAGTTAAAATCCCCGGATGTGATCTCGACACGCCATTTTACCGAGGATGCATCGGATGGTAACTTGTGTGAACTTGGCCGGGCAGGTATCCCAGCATTCAATTCGGGTGTAAAGCGCTTATGGTTTCCGGTACACATATTTTCACAATTTACGTCTATTATTAAATCAATAATTCATTTTTAAGATGTTTTAGGCGATAAATCAGCTGTGTAGATTTGAATATAGGCAGTTCAACGAAATTGATGGTGAATTAAAAAAGCCTTCGGAGTTTGAAAGCTCCGCAAACCGGCTTAGAGTTGCCTAACACTTTAAAGGGTAACTACTGTTTTTTTCAACCTGGGCTCCATTTCCTCATGCATTTGGGTCTAATAGACTGATTTGACCAAAGATCTTTGAATGTGGTCCAGTATTGAGTGAGATCGCAATGATGACAAACTACAATGTCCCCCTAATGGGGGCAAGCGTGGAGCCTTGCTTTATGTCCAATAAAAATATAATTTATTTGGTACTGACAGGCTCAGATTGTCACTAAATTTATTGATCACTTTCAGGACGGCACTTTTGTCCAAAGACAGCGGTTTGGAGAGCAAAAAGCGAGACAAGAAAAGGCATTCTGGGAGTCTGTTCCTTTGGAGTGGGCAACAGAAATTACAGGCTCCTGTTATCTGAAAATTTAAATGTAACGGCTCAGTAGTTAAATAATATAGGTCGTTATAATTGTATGGGGGTCCGGATTCATTTGAGACAGAGTATAGGCTAACCTCATTGTCAAAATCATTTAAATATTGAGCCATAACATTGAAAACCTAACAATCTGAGCCTGTCAGTACCTAAATGAATCACTTTTATTGGACAAAAGCAAGGCTCCACGTTTGCCCCATTAAGTTACATTGTAGCTTGGTTTATTGCGATCTCACTCAGTACTGGACCAAATTCAAAGATTTTTTCCCACTTTGGAAAAAACGGTAGTTACCCTTTAACTGAGAGCAGAAAAAAAACTTTTTTAATTAGAGCGTTCAGAACAGAAGGTTTTAACTCACTGGGATTTCTCTGAAATATGTTTACCTCATGTTGTCCTTGGGTCAAATTTGACCCGTTTTCAATTTTTTTGTTTTTTTTTGCACAAGAAATGGGGCGTCGACATAAAACTGAAAATGTCAACATTAAAAATATCAAAAAGCTTTGGCAAAAACATCAAAAAAGCACCCACAACGTCAAAAAAGTGACAAATAAATTTCAGAAAAAACGATAATAATTATGAAAAAAGTGAAGTTTTTTTTCACAGGAAGACAACACAAGGGTTAAAATCCAACATTATGACAATGTAGATATGACAGGTAATACGGAAAAGCATAACAGTTGATCTTAAATAACCTTTTGTATTTTCTCAACAGAAAAGGTTAGACTGATGCAGTAGAATAAAAGGAATTGTCACTTCTTTAATGCAGCACAGGCTGATGTTTTACATCTTTTCTTTATTTTGTACTCCAAAAAAAACAGTTCATGTAACATATTCATACTGTAAAGCATAACAAGGGGATGAACTATTAAAAATTCTTCCAGTTACTAGAAATGGTTCAGTCGTTTCTTCCCACATTTCATGTGAAAACATTAAAAATAGAACTCAATAATAACAATAGTTAAAGTTGTGAGATGAGAGCAGTAGATTTTGGGAATCTATTTAGTATTCAGTCTATAGTTTTATAAAGTCTTCTTAACAACAACACATAGTCTGTCCTGTTGTCTCTTACTTCCTCTTTAGTCTTTATCGGCCCGCTTCTTGGTGATGTGATTTCTTTATCTGATGTAGATTCCTTAACTTCTGCTTTATGTATTTTTGTTTACATCCTGGTGTCTGATTATTGTCATTTAACTCTCTTAATGTTCTTATATTGTTCCCTATTTGGTTTTAAATGCACTTCATTTGACATTTTTTAGATGAACTGAAATTTGTATTACTAAGTATGAATGCAAACCGTTTGCTGGTTCCTCTTCCTCTAATGGGAGGATTGTATGGTTGTGTTTGTCATAACTGATTAAACTGAATATATGGGGGTTTGGACTCTTGGTTAGACAATACAAGACACCTGAAGGCATCACTTTGGGCTGTAGGAAATTATAACACATTTTCTAACATTTATAAACAAAACATTTAAATAATTATCTTGAAAATAAATATCAAATTCAAACTAATGAGAAAACGTATCATTAGGTTGCAGAAATGAATAAAACATCAACATTTTTGACCAATTAAAATGTTAAAACACCAAAGACATGCGTACTGATCTCCAACAAAATACCTGTTTCAATGTCAGTCTGACTTGAGGTAATAATGTTTCAGGATGTAATTGAGTGCTCATCTCTGTGTGAGTTGAGAGCTGTTCTTCTTCTAGTCCAGCCCCCTGTGGGGTTGTGGTCAATGGCTCCCCCAGGTGGTGATGCAGCGGTCCTCACAGACATCAGCACTCAATGACATCCTGTTAGATCAGTCTGCATCTCTTTGGTGTTAGGTCTCTTTGTTTGGTTCTTTTTCAACTTATTTTGTTGAAAAAGTTTAATTAAAAGCTAAAATGCGTAACTTCTCTATCCCACATGAGGAATTCTAAAATTCATGGTGATGATTCTGTTAGGTCTGCTGCAGCCTGTCTCTGCTCCCCCCCTTGTCTGTCCTTAATTGCAGGAGTGGAGCCTGGTGTGCAGGAGTCAGGGTTCCAGCTGCAGCTCATCAACACTAATCCCCTCTGCTTCAAACACGCGGTAAACCTACCACTCTTCATCAGATCGCAGTCAAGACGACTACGTTGGGGCTGCAGCTGCTGTTGCCACTAGTCTTTGTGGGAGTTGCTGGACCTGATTGTTCTTTGTCTTCCACAGTTCTGTGAACCTGACTCCGGCTCTCCACCACTCCTGCTCTCCACCCTGGATCTCTGGATTATTGGAAACGGACCCTCAGAAACACGCTACCACACACGCTCTGTACCCCGGATTCCCATTGGATTTTGGACTTGGCTTTTCCCTGTTGTGTCCCCTAACTTGGACATTGGAATAAACCTGAGAAGTAAAATTTGGGTCTCCTTTTTGTCTGCATTTGGGTTCAATGTAGTTCCACGCATAACGGTTTCATGTTTCTTGCGTTGCGCTGTGGATGTTGTGCATGGTTAGGTGAACCATCTTGTCTTTCACACTGATTGTGCTCAGAGCGTCTCCAAGAACGACTTCTTCTCTCCTGTAGCCAATCATTGCAACGCTGTCTATGCGACCGCGTCCGCATTGTTACACAATCTTGGAGGTGCGTGTGTTGGCTATCGGACCCTCTGCACCAGGCCGTGTCTGCTTCGTTTCGCCATTCGCTCCACGCCGACCTCGCTAAACACAAGAAGCATTAAACAGCTTTAAGGAATGACATCAAAACTGTCACTGCATCCATGATACAAGGCTTGTATGATCACACACTCCCCCTCCTCCACACAGTGGCTAGTAGCCAAGGAGGACACAGAGGATGGGGAAAAAACATTATGGACTCTTTAGAAGTCTTCGGCGCAGATGTTAATATCAAAAGGTTACGAACTAAATTTTTAATGCTGCAACTTAATGATTTTTTTTATTGATATAGAATGAGTTTTCTTAATGAATTGCTAAATTGTTTTGTATAGGAAATGTCAGAAAATAGTTACATTTTCCCACAGCCCAACGTGATGCCCTCAGGTGTCTTGTTTTGTCTGACCAGAGTCCAAATACTCAGTTTAATCAGTTAAGACCAACTCAACCATAAAATCCTCCCATTAGAGGATGAGGAACCAGCAAACAGTTTGCATTCATACTTAGAAATGACAAACTATCAGAGCATTAGCACAATAGTTGATTAAGATGGAAATACAAATTTCAGTTCATCTGTTCAAAACCATACAGGGAACCATATAAGAACTTAAAGAGAGTAAAATGAAAATCATCTGACACCAGAATGTAAATAAAAATAAAGCAGAAGTTAAGAAATCTAAACAAGATAAAGAAATCAGATAGTCAGAAGTGGGCCGAGTCTTGTGTTCCCTTCAGTGTGTGTATGTTCTGTTTCCTGTTTTATTTTGAAGTCTGGTTTTTGCCTCGTCCTGTCTTTAGTTTTACTTCCTGCATCTTCCCGTTCTTGTGATTACCTGGGGCGTTTCTCGATACCAAGTACGCAAAGAACGGACTTGTGTTCTTGGGGAGACCGTACTTGCTAGCTGTACCTGGAAGACTGAACTCGCAAGTTCAGAAGCACACAACACGCTGTTGACGGTTTTGAGACGAAGCGTTCTTCCTGTTATTGCGCAACACCCCCAGCAAAGAGGGCGCTTGCCACTTTATAGTTAGCTTTGATGTGTGTATTCATAATAAAGCGAGGACGGTCACCCTTCACACCGCCTTGTGGTTCTGTTGTTCAGTCTTCCAGGTTTTCAATTAAAGTGCTATCAAGTATCACGGGCCAATAACTATATAAATACCGACACAACGGCGGGGAAAAAATCCTTGTAACATTGTTCGGGATTCAATTTTAATTGAAAGCAGAAAAGAAACGTTAAACTAGGTATTAAAATTATAGATGGACTGGGTAAAGTTAGTCACTGCCGTCTGTATACGTTACAGAGAAGCAGAAGAGGAGCCCGAGAGGGAGGAGAGCCAGGATGAGGAGGACAGATATATATATGACAGCGGAAAAAAATTGTTTAAAATATCTTACAATATCTTGGACCTGGCTTTGCTACAGTGGTCTGTCTAGACGTAGGGCCAGAGTGGTCTGTCTAGACGTGGGGCCAGAGTGGTCTGTCTAGACATGGGGCCAAAGGGGCTCTCTAGACGTGGGGCCAGAGGGGTCTGTGAGCTGACTGACTGACCGGCTCGCGAGAGTCATTCCCGGCTGGCGTAGCGAGCTCGCCCGCCGGGGTTTGCGGAGCTTTCAAACTCCGAAGGCTTTTTTAATTCACCATCAATTTTCGTTGAACTGCCTATATTCAAAATCTACACAGCTGATTTCTCGCCTTAAAACATCTTAAAAATGAATTATTGATTTAATAATAGACGTAAATTGTGAAAATATGTGTACCGGAAACCATAAGCGCTTTACACCCGAATTGAATGCTGGGATACCTGCCCGGCCAAGTTCACACAAGTTACCATCCGATGCATCCTCGGTAAAATGGGCGTGTCGAGATCACATCCGGGGATTTTAACTGTTCTTGGCGAAATGCTAACTTGTGTATTGGGTCAGTACTTTGGCCCAAACATGACGTTTCACAAGAACACAAGAACACAAGTCCATAGAAGAACACAGATTGAGAAACGCCCCTGATGTTTTCCACTGGCTTCCCTGCGCTCCTGTCACCTGCCTCTCGTTACCTTGTGTATTTAATGTCTGTGCTTCCCTTGTCTTTAGTCTTGTCGACGTGTCAGTGGTCTGGTCCTGTCCTGTCTTGTATTGCATTGCCTTCCCCTTTGGGGGATTTTTCTTGTTCTTGGGTTTTGCCTGTTCCTTTTTGCTCCCTGTGTTTTTCCTTGGACTTTGTTTAAATAATTCTTGTTTACCCTCGCCCGCCTGCCTGCCTGCCGTCCTCGTCTCTGCATTTTGGGTCCTATCCTCGTCTAACTGTGACAGTGTTGTTGAAGCTTAACTCGGTCTTTTTGTGAATGTACCAGAGTCAAACTTTTGTTTTAAACGGCTAAACGAGAGGCACGAGAGGCACTCCTACAGAGCATGGGTTATTTTGAGAAAAAAGGGTTTTTATCATTAGATTAGATTAGATTAGATTATACTTTATTTATCCCACGACGGGGAAATTCTGTCGTTACAAGTAGCAGCATAGCAGCAACAGCAAAAAACAAAAAACAAAACAATAACACACAAACAAGTAAGCACGAAAGAAATACAGGCAAGAAATAGACAATGAAAATATGGTAGACTGAGTAAGTAAAATGCCGTCAAACTAACTAAAGCATGCAAACATGTTATAGTAGAACCCCAAAATACAAGTAGGAACCTGAAAATACAACAGGTCCATATTAGAAACATCTTGAAATTAATTTAATTTTTGGGGGAAACGGTTAAACTTGGAGAAAATGACATATTTACAAAGAGAGAGATTTCTTTTAGTGTACACATCAATATGACATTAATGGCTCAAAGTTCCAACCAAAAAGACTCAAAGAAGGGGAGAGGGGGGGGGGGCGTGAAGTGTTTGGGGAGGGACTCCATCATTTAGAGAAGTGACCAGTTCCTGGTTTACCAGTGAAGAAGAAAGAGAGGCAGCGTTAAACCATCAGATCCTCCAACATGAACGTGGGTCAGTCTCTGATCTGCTTCTTCTTCCTCAGTGAGTAAACTCAGCTTTTTACTTCTTATTTCTTTCTCTTTGCAGCAGAAGGGAAACAGTTTCTTATTGATGGACTGGGTTTCATCACCTCTCGTCTCAGTCTTACAACATGTTGGTTTCTGGTCAAACAGGATGTTCAGTTGGGTTGAGTCTCATGTTGAGCAAAACCTCATTTCACAAGAGAAAATCACCAACGTCGTTCTCATAAGTGGTGAAGGAGAAGAAAAAACAAATGTATACTAACATATAAAATGAAATGTTTCATAGGTTTACATTTTAGATGCTTTTCATATCTTATAGGATAGTACGATATCTTACACGTTTGGTTCTGATCTTTTAGGGACTGATAACCTATTTTGGGGGGAGGGAGGCTGAATCTTCTATTCCTAAAATGCCCTTTGCAGTTTTTTCTTTGGTCCCTTCATCACCCTCTCAAAATTTTATGAAAACAATAGATTTAAGGCAAACATTAAAAAAGAGGGCTCTATTTTTGGATAAAGAGAGAACATGTTACCGTGGCGACAATTTCTGTTGGTGCTGATGGACTTGACCGCCTAAATATATTTTAGTCAGAATAAATGAGAAAAATATAATCATGGGATGAGTGAAAGATAAGACCCCCCCCCCCCTCTCCTTAATAATATAGACTACACTCAAACAGAACAGAACACACACACCCCTCCCCGTTTCCTCCCCCCTTCTCCCCCATGATTATGATGGGACAGTCTGGTTTTATGTATTGGTGTGTTGGACAACGTTCTCCACTCAAGTGTTGGAGACATATTTAAACTCCAGTTGGTTCAGTAATTCTAATATTTGTGGTGGTGATGTGAACATTGACGGTTTGAGAAACAACCAATCAGAGCTTTGGAAGTGGGACAACCAATTAAAACGTCCTCTTCCTTCAGGGGCCAAACTAAAGCTCTGTGGGAACCAGGGCCTGTTGTACGAAACCAGGATAAGGGATTAAGCCGGGATATTCAAGTTATCCTGGATGAATTTAGCTTTGACTCTGTTGCACGAAACCAGATTGAATTAAGCCCAGCCAAGTTACCATGGAGATTTATTCTTTGCGGCTAGCCTGGTCCAGAGCAGGCTAACAGCCGGGCTAAGATTAATCCTGGAGTCTCATGTGTCAAATCAGCTGCCGTCTGATCCGAAATAAACGTGTTTAACAGTTATTGCGTTGTCTTCTGCATGTGTTCTGCTTTATTTTTATTAACATGCATTAGCCTAGGCCTACTTGTCACTATTGTTTTCGCGAGTTTGATTTAAACCCTACTACAGCTGTTTAGATGTTAGGAATGGTTGCACTGCTACCCCAATGCGGAGTGGGACTTTTCCCGGTGGGACGGTGGTGTGTCGAGGCTGCCTGGCGTGCGCCCGGTGCCCGGTGCCTGGTGCCTGGTGCCCGGTGGCCGGTGGCCGCCGGCAGACCTGCGAGTCGCGTCAGTGTCCACTCTCTCTGTAAAAGTAGAGATGAGCAGCGCAGCGTCCGTGGTCTCAGCTTCAGGTTTCTACAGGACGCTCCGGAGATTAAGTGTGACGATATTAATGTAGTGATATTCCAGATGATATTAATGTAGCGATATTCCAAGATGATATTAATGTAGCGATATTCCCAGATGATATTAATGGCAGACTGGTCAGAGACCAATACATTCATGATTCATTTTCTTGTTGCTTGTCCTTCTCTAATAAAGGGTAGTTTGTGTTACTTCCTAATAAGTGGGCCTAATGTTTTTTTTTTATTATAGCTTATTTTGGTTCCATAATCTTCTCAATAAGTCTCACATCACCGGACTAATAACATGGCCTTTGTACGTATAAAGTGTAGTTATCATTCATCACACTGGGAACACCACAATGCTTCTTAATCTTTTTATTTTGGTGCGGTCACTTGTCAGAAGAATAAAAAACATGAATATTGTTTTACATATGCTCACAGCGTGTATTGAAGTCACTTACTTTTTTTCTAGTTGTTGTCCCTTTCTGATTGTTCTGTATGAACATTAATTGTACAAAAAATTAGGAACATCTTATAAAGATTTGTGCATGGTTGTAAAACATGTTCTCACGTTGTGAATAAGGGTTTGAAATTAAGCCTAAAGTCCTTGGTTCCTTTCCCGAGGAACATTAGTTCCCTCTGCTCACTTTTGAGGCAAAGGCTATATTTTTACATCCCCACACATTCAGTCAGGTTCGCTATGTTGGGCTTTTTCTCTCCGTTTGATAAGAGCCGTATTTCCCTTTTTGCATATTCTTCCCTCCTCGTTACTGTCCATTAGAAGCTGCTGCTCATTGGGTGAAACATATGGCGCATGCGTCTTCTCATCTCTGCATCAGTAAATCTGTGATCGATAACGTGGTCTATTTGAGAAAGCCGTGAACGTGCACTTATCCTGGCCATCTCCACCTGGCTTGACATAGCTCCACCTGTTCATCCTGGCTCGGTAACGTGTAACCGATTAAGCCAGGATGAGCAGGTCCCACTAAGTCAAGCTGCGCTTTTTCACTTATCCTGGATATCTTTATTCTACTTTCGTGCAACAGGCCCCAGGTCTGGAGGATCAGCTGAGTCTGGAATAACTGAGCAGTGGTGGGTCAGTGGGAGGAGAGAAGTTAAGTTTCAGTGTTTCACACAGGAAATGTAAATATAAAAGATAAAACAAAAGGGGCGTTTGTTTGAGCTCTGTAGCTCCACCCGCCCCGAGTGGAGCTGCTATCGGACTACATCTGCAGATAGTTGAGAAGAAAATCAATCTTTTGAAAAAAATCAGACAAGTTATGATCAATCAAAATCAGTCTGACATAACTCTCACTCAATGATGTTTATGCTTATCATCATATGTATCATTCATACACTGCTCCAAACAAAGGTTCTGTCCTTCTGACTGTCTGGGTGTGTTTGGAGGCAGATTCATAAAGCCCAGGATAAAGTCAAACTTTGACGTTGTATGTAGCCGTGCTGCCTCTAAAACTGCCCCCCCATTCAGTCTGAACACAGTAATGTTCCCATGGGGTTCATTATTGTTGACTCAGTCCCTTCATTGCTTTTTGAGTTGATTTTATTCTCTGGGGATATTAAATCAGACTGGGAGATTATTTTAATGCTTGAAATCTGAAAGAATCCAGATCTCTGTTGTTTTAAAGTGTTACCCCTCAGTCCCAGACTGGTTGAACTGGGACGCTCCCAGTAGGACTGTGGGGATCTAGGTTTGATTTATGGAAATGTGAAACAAATCAGACTGCAACATCTTACAGGAAGTACACATAGTAACTATTGATTGGTCATCTTTTTAACAGCACTGCAGGATGGAAACATCGGTCTCATCAATGCAGAAATCATCAAGAGAACAGGAACTGAAGGAGGAGACATCACAGTTAGATGCTTCTTTACTTTCCCTGGACATAGGAAAATCTTCTGTAAGGGTGAATGTAAAGAAGAGACATTCTCATTGAGACAGAAAAGGACACAGCTCAGAGAGGCAGATACAGCATCAGATATAAAGAAGGATTATTTCCATTACATAACACAGTTCTGTATGTGAGCATCAGAAACCTGACTCAGTCAGACTCAGGGCGGTACAGATGTGGTTTGGACCGATCTTTCTTATTCCCACCATCATACCAGGAGATTGAGCTCCGAGTTCCAGAGGGTGAGTTTCTACTGAGAGTCATGTTATTAACTGTTGACTGACAGCTGCTGATGTTTCCAATAACTCAACATGTTTAGTCTAACAGTTGTATTTAGAGCTGCATATTTCCATCATGGTGAACTCTGATGAATGCTCCTTTAACAGCTGATGTGTAAAATATGTGATGAAGTCAGACGGCCCCCCACTGCAGCTGATTGGAGTCTTGTAGCACCAAACCCATTGATGACCTTGTGCATTTAGCTGTGGGATTAAAACACATGGATGTTAGCACCGAGTTCTCTGCAGGGAGCATCTGGTCAGCACCACTTCTTTGGATCTCTACAATCACTCTCTGACTGGTTGATTGGGTTTTTAATGTTTCCCAGCTCCAACCTCTCCTCCCAGACCTCCTTCAACATCAGTCCCATCATCCTCCACACTGATGACATCACAGACCCCAGTGCCCATTTCAGGTACATTGCCAACAATGGTGGGACAGAGAGGCTGGGGAGTTAGGTGGTGTGTGCTAAGTGGTGTGTAAAACTCTGCAGCTCTCTTTTTGCTGTAATATATGTGTGGAGCAGTGTTCTCTGCCAGACCTTGCTCCACAGTGCAGCAAAGGAGGGTCTGGCTAGTCCACAGATTATTCCTGGATGGGAGAAAAACGAGCTCTGGTTTATCGGCCTTTCTTAAAACCAATCATAATAGTCTTGGCACTAAGCACACAGAGCCATGTTGCCTCTGACCCTAGTCTCAGTAAGGAACTTGTTTTGGTGGTGTACGTTCAAAAGTTGTTTGAGTCTCGCAACAGAAAACTCAGATTGGACAGATAGTCTAGCTAGCTGTCTGGATTTACCCTGCAGAGATCTGAGGACCAGTACACCAGAGTCTTCATGAATCCACCGGAGTTTAGAACGCCAACAGAGAGAAAAATAAGGTAACGGACATCCAGCGAGATTTCCGACGTTGCCGGAGCAATCCCAGTAGTAGACAGTGTGGATCTAGACTTAGACCAACTAAACGGAGACCAAGTCAACACTGAGACCAGAGTGTATCCAGACCGAGTCAAGACCAGACCAGACCAGACTAGACCAGAACAGACACCAAGAGCTTCTCCTGTCTCCTGCTTTCTCTTTCTTATGGATGCGTGTTGGAGGGCGGGGGGGAAGGGGTTAACAGTAACAAGTCAAGTTAGTGGTTGCATCTGAAGGAAGTTTTACATCCAGTTACAGTAATGCACAGAGCATTTAGCTACATCTCCTGGGTCTTCAAATGAAGTCCTGAATCCTCTTTATCAGAGGCTTTCAGTACCTTCAGGTACAATTGTTTATGATTTATATTTCTGATTCAGCTCATCATAATAATAATAATAATAATAAATTTTGTGCAGCAGCACAAAATGCCCTATCTCCCATTGTCCTGAGTCTGCTTCTGGGAATGTGGAGGAGGTTTAAGTGAGCGGAGTAAAGGGAGAGGGTTGTGTTCTGTGGTTTGATAAGTTCTTTGAGGTAGGGGGGAGCATGTCCATGGATGCATTGATGTGTGAGAAGGGAAACCTTAAACTCAATCCTGGTGGAGATGGGGGGCCGGTGTAGTGAGTGGAGAATGGGGGTAATATGCTCATGTTTCCGCACTCTTATCAGGATCCTAGCTGCAGAGTTTTGAATGTACTGAAGCCTCTGCAGACTCTTTCTAGGGATCCCATTGAGAAGTGCGTTGCAATAGTCCAGTCTGGTGGAGACAAAGGAATGAACCAGCTTTTCGGCGTCTGGGAGGGAGAGAATGGGTCGGAGTTTGGAGATGTTACGGAGGTGGTAGAAAGAGGTCTTGCACAGGTGATTTATATGGGCTTCAAAGTGAGTTGAGAGTCCATTTTACACCAATATTGCTAACTGTTGATGAGAGCGGGATGTTAGTACTGGAAAAGGTGATGCTGGTTATGGATGATGATTTGGTCTGATGAGGAGTTCCAACCAGGATGGCTTCGTTTTTGGAGCTATTGAGTTGAAGAAAGTTTTGCTCCATCCGTACCTTTATCTCCTTCAGACAGGTGGTGAGTTTTGATGAGGATGATTGTGAGGTTGGGGTGTCAGTTGTGACATTTACATAGAGCTGTATGTCATCAGCATAGCAGTGAAAAGAAATATTGTGGCAGCTGACGATTTGGCCAAGGGGGATAAGGTAGAGGAAGAAGAGGATGGGGCAAAGGACTGACCCCTGGGGGACACCACAAGTAAGTGTGTGCGGATTTGATTTGGAGTTGCCTAGGGAGATGTATTCTGTCCGGTTTGTGAGATACGATCTGAACCAACTGAGGGCAGTGTCATTTAGTCCAGTGGTGAGGTGGAGCCGGTTAAAAAGAATGCCATGGTCGACATTATCAAATGCAGCAGAAAGGTCAAGGAGGATGAGGAGGGATGAGGAGCCAGCATCGGATGATATGAGGAGGTCATTTGTGACTCTGACTAGGGCTGTCTCTGTACTGTGGGCAGAGCGGAAACCTGACTGGAATTTTTCAAAGAGGTTATGATGTTTGTCACACAACGGCCAACAACGACAGAAAGTTTAACATTCAATTTTCATTTGAATTAAATTCTGATTTAATTTAATTCTGATTAATTAAGTCAACATCATGACGAAAATTCACAAGGATTTTTAAAATTATTTCATCTTTACTTGATCAGATGAAATTCCTTAGATTTGTCATCCTGTCTCTGTTCTCTCTCTCTCTCTCTCTGTCTGTCTGTCTGTCTCCTCCAGTTCTCCCCCTGGTTTTGGGTGTGTGTGTCCCTGTAGCGGTGGTGGTGGTGGTGGTGGTGCTGTCTGCTGTTCTGCTGCTCTTCTACAAAAAGAGGACTGAGCACTCTGATGGTGAGTTATCTTTCAACATGATCTGCACCGTTTTAATAATTCCTCATTCCAGAGAGAGAGAAACACTTTGTCTGTTCCTCAGGTTCTAACAAGAGAGGAACCACAGACATCACCAGGACTGAGGTGACTTTCTCTATCTCATCTATCTTTGTTAACTCTCACTGTTATCTTTTAATAAGGCTGCTGATGCACTGTGCTGAAGATGTGACTTTTTATGTTGTAGTTTATTTGTGGAGACACTGAGAGTCTTGCCAGTCAGGCCATCAATGAAGTGATAGTCCACTAAAATCTGAAATAGGAACAGGGTTTTAACTGGAAACTAGTTGTGAACACCACTCTAGTCTAGATCCACGATGTTGTACATAACCCAAACACTCATTACCTACTATTGTTCCACCAAAATGTAGATGCATACACAGCTTCTGTTTCCCTCTGTAGAAATGTTCAAAGGAACACGCCGACTTATTAGGACTTTAGCTTATCACCATTACCCCCAGAGTTAGACTAGTCCACACATACCCTTCTCATCTCCGTGCTGCTGTAACTCTGTCTCATGCACCCAGCATTAGCTTAGCCTAGCACAGAAGCTGCAGGTAACCGGCTCCAACTAGCTACTGCTCCCAATAAGTGACAAAATAACACCAACATGTTCCTGTTTACATGGTTTGATTTGTATAGTCAGAGTGTGTATAGATAACAAGGTCACATGACACACAGCCATGTGTCTGTGTGGCCAATTTCATTTTTTCATATTAATAATCCTCAGTTAAATATTCTGAGCAAACAGGATGGTTCTTGAAGGTGGCTACAGGTGTATTTGGATCCATATCCAGAGCAAGTGTCCATAGATTCAGCGGTCAGCGTCTTTGGTCGGAATTCTATCAAACATCATGGTTTTACCTGGTCTTCCCTGTTAATTGTCTCAGCAAACACCAATGATTGTAAACTATGCTTTTAGTATCTAACAATTGTCGACTCTATTACTCCAACTCTGAGCAAACTCCAGGCGAACTCTCTGCTCCGTGACCAGGCTTCTCAGGTGCTGCAAGCAAATCACTCCGCCCAAGTAGAAGTAGCAGTGCTTCGCCTTTCTGAGAACATAGTTGCCACTTAGTATGCGGTTAGAAGATGGCTGTGTGTCATGTGACCTTGTTATTTACACACACTCTGACTATACAAATCAAACCATGTAAACAGGAACATGTTGGTGTTATTTTGTCACTTATTGGGAGCAGTAGCTAGTTGGACCGGTTACCTACAGCATCTGTGCTAAGCTAAGCTAATGCTGGGGGGTCCAACTCTGGGGGTAACGGTGATAAGATAAAGTCCTAATAAGTTGGCGTGTTCCTTTAATGTTGACAACTTCTGCTTTCACATCACACGATTACATATCCAGACGTGGAGCCACAGTGTTTGACATGTGTGGTTAAGTTTCTGTTGCTGTATTTTGATTGTATATTTGTGTTCAGATTGACCTGTATGAGAACTGTCCTCCACCCTCCAGCCGTGCAGACTCCACCTACCAGAGTCTGGATCCAGCCTCCAGGGATCCGGACCACATCTACTCTACTCTCTCTTAGATACAACACCAATGAGGACGTCAGCAAGAGTTTCTGCTGAATGCACAGTGAAGCCTGGCTGCTGCTCATGGCAGGGAAGGATTTTATTACCAACCAGAAGCATTTCTAGGACTTTAGGAGGTTCGGGGCTTATCCCGGACCCATTTAAATCAGGGATGCACCGAATCCGGGCTTTGGGTTTCAGAACCCTTTCGGGGGGGGGGGTGATGCACGCGTAATGGCGGTTTTCCACTGCTTGGTATCTACTCGACTCGCCTCGACTCTGCTTGCCTTTTTTGGTTTTCCATTACGAGAAAAAGTTCTTGGGACCTGCTACCAGGTACTTTTTTTAGTGCTACCTCAGTCGAGGTTCCAAGCGAGCTGAGGCGATACCAAAAGGTGACGTGGAAACCTGCAGACTGCTGGTTGGTTGGAGAGAATCGTCACTTATCACTGAGTTTGTAGCAAAAAAGAGTGCAGAATGTGTGTCCAGAACAAACGGTACGTTTAAAAAAATCTAGCTGGACACCGACAGATTATCTACTCTCTGCACTATTCTCACTTTTCAACTGTTCAATATTAAGGGCCATTAGGGGCTTTGTGTTGTTTCCAATATTGCACACTGTTACTTTAAAAAAAACAAGACAATATCTAAGAAAAGTTTTTATTTAGCTTTTCAAGTAGCGCATCAAACCCTCCCGTACTTCCCGGCCTTCTTCCTCTGCACCCTGTGACAGTGTCCCCCCTGGCTCTGCTGGCCCAGATGCATCCCACTCGTTGTCATAAGCCTCTCCATGACTCTCATAAAGATTATACGAAGCCCGGCAGGTCAGAACCAGAGATTTTCACCCGTCGGACGGTTTGCGGCGGCGATTTTGCAAAGCGTGAATGCTCTGAAACCCAAACAGTACACAGCAGACATATTTTGGTGTGTAATCATGATTGCTAAAGTTCATGTACTTTATATAGCGTCTAGTAAATACTGACTGCGACGCTGAACACATGTAAATGTTAGCTAACGTTACCAGGAAACTTAACTTACCCTTTGATGTTGGTGAGCAATAGTCATGTTGACGTCTGAACTCCGTCGGAATTCCCAAAGTCCTGTTTTTTTCAGCGGTGATTTTTGTTGCTTCCTTTAGCTTCTTTTGAAACAAAACATTTCTTCTTGCCGCGGCGAGTAGCCGACGTGCTGTTGTGAGTCGCTTTGAAAATTACATCATCACGCGTAGCTATAGTGACCAGCCACGCTGAGACGTTACTCAATCTGCAACGGAAAATGGACGCAGAATGCATCGAGTCGAGTAGAGGCGAGTCGAGGCGAGTCGAGTCGAGCTGTTACAGTGGAAAAACAGTGGAAAAACGCCATAAGTAGACTGTAAACCCCCAAAGGGCCCGCCGTCATTTAGACAGTAATACAGTCTTACCGTGTGTTTGTGTGTGTGTGTGTGTGTGTGTGTGTGATCTTGCATGCCTTGCTCTGTGTGTGTACCTCTGTCCATGGTGCTGAAAGATGCTAAAATAGGATGAAAGGCGTTGCCACAGAGATAGTAGTGTTTTTATTTTGGTGCTAAGAGAGCTAGCGGTGTATTTAGCTGTCAGAATACTAGGCCGTCTGCCCTACAGCTTGGCAGCTCAGCTGCATGTCCCGTTATATTCTTTCTATCGCTTTATAAAGACTCCGACTTACCACGCTGGAGGAAGTGAAAGGCACGGTCCTTGCCTTCTTGTCCTCAAACTCAGCAATAAAGTCTTTGTAGTCCAGTGTTTCTGAAATCAGTGACGAAAGAAAGAGAGGAAAAAAGCATGATGTCAAACCAGGCAGGCGTGAGGTCCCCCAGACGTGTGGCCCCCCTGAGGCCCAAGGCACTCCCTTAATTCTCCACATTAATTGAAAAGCCTTTATACTGTAATCCACTAGTGGAAATAAGTGAATTAATGAAATGAAATAATGTATTATGTGAATGAGAGAGTTGAGAGCTGTTCTTCTAGTCCAGCCTGTCATGGGTCTACCCATGTCATTTTTTTTAGGTTAGTGGATTTGCCCAAGGTTTCATTCACCAAGGTGGTCTAAAGGAAAGAGGCCTAGGCTTTGGACTGGAAGGGTGCAGGTGCAAGAACCCATTAGTCAGGGCCAGATTCTGCCTTTCATCTTGTTTAATATCAGTTTGTGATGATAAATTGAATAGTTAGTATTTAGTTTTGGGTTTGTTTTTAAAATTTGTATATATTTTTGCAATAAGTCACCCGTGCAATACTGCACTTCCATGTGATTGATGAAGAAATAAATGGAAGCACCAGGTGAAGACCTCCTGAGTCCATTTCTCCTCCTTCCACCACGGGGCTAGACTTACCCAGCCCCCTGTGGGGTTCTGGTCTATGGCTCCCCCAGGTGGTGACATCAGCACTCAATGACATCCTGTTAGATCAGAAAGCTCCAGTCAGACTGAAAGTCTTTCCCCTGGACATCAGTCTGCATCTCTTTGGGGTTTGACTTTTTAAATTATTTGGTTGAAATTGTTGTCACAAAGAAAAAAAATTTAATTTAAATCTAAAGTGCATTATTTCTCTCTCCCACAAAAGGGACAAAATACAAGTAGTAACCTGAAAATAGATCAGGTCCACTTTAGAAACATCTTGAAATGAGTTGATTTATTTTAAACAGGTTAAACTTGGAGAAAAATTACATCATGACAAAATGTTTTTGCAAAGATGGAGATTTCTTTTAGTGAACACATCAATATGACATTAATGCCTCTTTAAGTTCCAACCAGAAAGACTCAAAGAAGGGAGGAGAGTGTGGGGGGGTGGGGGGGATGTGTTTGGGGGAGGGCCTCCCTCATTTAGAGAAGTGTCCAGTTCCTGGTTTACCAGTGAAGAAGAAAGAGAGGCAGCGTTAAACCATCAGATCCTCCAACATGAACGTGGGTCAGTCTCTGATCTGCCTCTTCTTCCTCAGTGAGTAAACTCAGCTTCTACTTCTAGCATTCTCTCTCTTTTTACTCTGAAATACATCTTCATTTTTATTCATTTACAGTCGCTCGGTTCAGCTTTGCAGCAGAAGGAAAACAGTTTCTCAAGAGTGACTCTGTCATAACACACACAGATCTAAACCTGTAGAGGTTCACGGAGAGAAAGAGGGGGAGGAAAGAGGAAGGAAGGGGATCAACTCACCACAACAGGCTCTGACTTTATGTTTTCTTTTCATAATGAGATGAGATTCAAGATTCAAGATATTTATTTGTCAAATGCACAGATTTTACACCATGCAATGAAATTCTTAAGTTGCAACGTTTCCCACAATATAAAAATGTACACAATATACACACAACAAATTTAAAAGATTCAGGTGTAAAATTGCATGCAGCAGCAAGACATTAAAAGCATTATAAAAAGCATATGCATTGAACAAATGCAAACATTCACAGTGTAGTGCAAACAGTGATTAGATTGCGACTGTAATTGTCAGAAGACTGAGTCATTCAACAGCCTGATGGCCTGTGGATGAAAACTGGTTTTAAGTCTGGATGTTCTGGCTTTCAGGCTCCTATAACGTCTGCCAGAAGGTAACAATGTGAACAGTATGTGCTGAGGGTGCGTAGTGTCTCTGATAATGTTATGTGCCCTCTTAGTTACCCGGGTTTTATAAATGTCCTGCAGTGATGGAAAAGCTGTTCCACAGATATATTGTGCAGTTTTAATCACACGCTTGAGAGCTTTCCTTTCCTGTACTGTGCAGTTTCCAAACCACACTGTGATGGAATTAGTCAGGATGCTTTCCACTGTACATCTATAGAAATTGCTAAGGAGTTTGGTGGACAGACCAAATTTCCTCACCTTTCTTAAAAAGTCCAGCCGTTGTTGAGACTTACTGACAATATGCTGGGTGTTGTGAGACCAGGAGAGGTCCTCACTGATGTAAGTGCCGAGGAATTTAAAGGTTTTCACCCTCTCTAGCTGTGCTTCACCGATGTAAAGTGGGCCATGCTGATCATCTCTCCTCCTCTTCGGGTCAATAATCATCTCCTTAGTTTTCTCTGCATTTAAGGAGAGATTATTTATGTGGCACCAGGACACCAGCTGAGCCACCTCCTCCCTATAGTCTGTCTCAGGCCGATGATTGTTGTGTCATCCGCAAACTTGATAATGGTGGTATTATGCTGAGTGGGGGCACAGTCATAAGTGAAGAGGGTGTACAGCAGAGGGCTCAGTACACAGCCCTGGGGTGTCCCTGTGCTCACCATCCTTGTACCTGATGTCTGGGTACCAACTCTGACTGTCTGGGGTCTGTCTGTAAGAAAGTCCAGGACCCAGCTGCAGAGAGAAGGTGCCAGTCCAAGGATGAGGAGCTTCTCAGCCAGCTTGGTTGGGAGGACCGTGTTGAATGCTGAACTGTAATCAATAAAGAGCATTCGAACATACGTTGCCTTGTTCTCCAGATGTGTGAGGGCTGTGTGGATGGTGGTGTTTACTGCATCATCAACGGATCGATTCCAATGATAAGCAAACTGTAAGGGGTCCAGTGTGTCTGGAATGGTCTTTTTAATGTGGGTCATGACTATCCTCTCAAACACTTCATCACAATTGAAGTGAGTGCAATGGGACGGTAGTCATTTAAACATGTTACAGGGTTTTTCTTGGGAGGGGACAATGGTAGTGGTCTTTAAACAGGTGGGTACAAAAGATAATGAGAGGGATAGATTAAAAATGTCCGTTAGTACCTCAGCCAGCTCTGCTAAGCAGACCTTCAGTGCACGGCCTGGGATGTTATCAGGGCCTGGTGCCTTCCGGGGATTTGTTCTCTTCAGTGTCCTGCGCACCTGAGCTGATGTCACCGTGAATGGAGAGCTCAGTGCTGCCTCTGTTGGAGTAGTCCCTCTGCTAGTGTTGAGGGTGCATTAGATGCCACTCATTGATTTTCTGTGAGGCTCAACAAACCTGGAACCATCCCAACACTTTGGCTTACAAAGAAATTGATCAGAAAAAGGAAACTAGCTAATAAACTATTCTCTGAGGAACATTAAATCTGAGTCAGACTGAGAGATTATTTTAATGCTCTGTTGTTTAAAGTGTTACCCCTCAGTCCCAGACTGGTTGAACTGGGACGCTCCCAGTAGGACTGTGGGGATCTAGGTTTGATTTATGGAAATGTGAAACATATCAGACTGCAACATCTTACAGGAAGTACACATAGTAACTATTGATTGGTCATCTTTTTAACAGCACTGCAGGATGGAAACATCGGTCTCATCAATGCAAAAATCATCAAGAGAACAAGAACTGAAGGAGAAGACATCACCGTTGGATGCTCCTTCAAGTTGGGTGGAAAGAGGAGAATCTTCTGTAAGGATGAATGTAAAGACGGAGACATTCTCATTGAGACAGAAGAGGACACAGCTCAGAGAGGCAGATACAGCATCAGATATAAATATCCATTGTTTTCTGATACAGTTCTGTATGTGAGCATCAGAAACCTGACTCAGTCAGACTCAGGACGGTACAGATGGGGTTTGGTCAGATCATTCTCATCATCATACTGTAAGATTGAGCTCCGAGTTCCAGAGGGTGAGTTTCTCCTGAGAGTCATGTTATTAACTGTTCACTGACAGCTGCTGATGTTTCCAATAACTCAACATGTTTAGTCTAACAGTTGTATTTAGAGCTGCATATTTCCATCATGGTGAACTCTGATGAATGCTCCTTTAACAGCTGATGTGTAAAATATGTGATGAAGTCAGACGGCCCCCCACTGCAGCTGATTGGAGTCTTGTAGCACCAAACCCTTTGATGACCTTGTGCATTTAGCTGTGGGATTAAAACACATGGATGTTAGCACCGAGTTCTCTGCAGGGAGCATCTGGTCAGCACCACTTCTTTGGATCTCTACAATCACTCTCTGACTGGTTGATTGGGTTTTTAATGTTTCACAGCTCCAACCTCTCCTCCCAGACCTTCTCCACCATCAGTCCCATCATCCTCCACACCTTCATCATCCTCCCCTGAAGCCAGCGTGCCTCAAGAGAAACACCCAACTTCAGGTATGGTTACTTTGTTGTGTGTATTTGAATATACTGTTACAGCACATACATGGATATGTATGCTCGTCTGCATAGAACATATATTTATTGGTTTAAATGTTATAAAAGGGTTATAGAGTATT
The DNA here is from genome assembly GCF_008692095.1 of Etheostoma spectabile. NCBI lineage: Eukaryota > Metazoa > Chordata > Actinopteri > Perciformes > Percidae > Etheostoma > Etheostoma spectabile. Next base: position 66,505 of record NW_022603377.1, read on the forward strand.
GATTTAAAAATATGAAGTTGATGTTACTATTAGTTGGCCAACACAACATGAATGATCTTTCAGGTCCCTCATGTACCTTGTAGTCCAGTTTCTGCTGCCAGATATATTTAATAATGGACCAGGAAGTGTCAAACCAACGTGTTCTTCTGCTCCAACAGCCCAGAGAGCTCTGCTGTATGTGGGTCTGCCTCTGGTCCTCCTGGTCCTCATATTATCAGCAGCTTTGCTGATTTTCTGCAGGAAGAGAGTCAGGAAAACCAAAGGTGAGACTACAGGAAACACACACACACACACACACACACACACACACGTCACCTGCTATATATATATATATATATATAACCATTAACACTCTACAGAGACAAAGACCTTTGTAGAAACAGCTCGTAGGACTCTCCATCTCAGGCAGGGGGGATGTTCATATGGACGACTGTGTCCTGGGCCACTGTCCACGGAGGGTCTCTTGTAACAACGGGGACGGGGTCTCTCAGACTCCCTTAAAATGATTGGCTCCAGTCCGCCGAAGTGCTTCTACTCAGGAGACGTTTCCAAAGAGGAGACTCATCCACAGCAACAGAGACAGAAGAGACGAGGTCCATTCTTGGAGACTCTTTAACCACAGTCAGTATGAAGGACCAGAGGTTCACCTGGACCGTCCACACCGTCCAGACAGCATGAAACATATTTAAATCTCTTTAATATAGAGGGGGGGCAACAGCTTCAAAGGGAGGGACTCACATGCTCTAACAGGCCCGCGGCCGGCCCGGCTACCAAACAAAGACCAGAGAAGCTCTGAGAACATCTCCCACTGGGACTTCATGCTCTGCTCAGGACTCCTACAGGCTGGTTGTTTGCTGCTATATTAATGTTTTAAATCTCATATATAGAAGCTTTAAGGTCGGCCCAGAAAGTTTAAAAAGATCATTGTTTAGATGAAGTCACAAAAGTTTTTATAAAGTCATCTCTTTATTCTAATCCTCTGAACTGCATGTTTTTCAGAACCTCCTGTAGAAACTGAGTACTCTCATGTTACAAAGGTGCGTTTGGGTTCATCTGGACATCTCAGCATCATTAGTGTCAGAATCAACCAGCTGATATTAATCCAAAGCCCTGATCTCTTCCTGCAGGCCAACCCAGTGTATGAGGAGATCAGAGAGGACAGACAGAGCACATCTCCTCCTGTAGAAGTGTCCACAGTTTACACTTACGCCAAATACACCAAACCAGATGGAGTAGAGACCACCGAGGACTACAGCTTAGTCACTGCACCCACTTCTCAGATGAAAGTAAGTCAAGGTGTGGTTGGCTTTTAGGGGTCAGGAAACCCCTTCAGGCTGCAGCTGATAGGGACTAGTTTTTATTCCCACAGCTGTTTCTCTGTCCCTAGCACCTACCTATCTTTGGTCATCATGAGTCATGTAATAATGTTCATTTGGCTTTTTATGTTTGGATGCAGGCTTTGAGACGTGGCCTGAGACAAATGAAGATGTTATCGTACAGCAAAGGACTTTCTAGAATAGAGAGAACATTGTGGACAAAATAGATTTTAAATGAGCTAAATGTTTTCAAAATTAAAAGAAATCCAGTTATTTACTCAGAGAATGTTAGTTAAACCAATATAGTCAGAGGAGGACTTGCATCTGTCTATTTTGTTCATCAAGAGAGAAAGCACAAAAAAACAGGACCAGGCCAGTTAGTGATCATACTGGACTGTCTCTAAAGCCATAGAGGAGGAAGTGTGAACAGAGAGGGGGGGGGGGGGTGTCACTGATACAGATGTTCATGGTAAACAACAGATTCAGAGCTCCAACCCTGTGAACAGTTTCCATCAGCAGCTCCTTCTGAAATGCTGCTCCTGAAGAAGCAGGCGAGTAGAGTCAGCTGATGAAGTTTGAGCTTTGTGTTTTCTTGCAGACTGAAGACGAGCTCACCTACTCTGAGCTGGATGTCCCCAGCGGTCCAGCTGCCTCGCTGCACAGCGCCCCCTGTGGTGACGCAGATACCGTGGTCTACTCTGTTCCTCGGGTAGAAGCCAGCTGGGCCGGCAGCCCCCCCCCAGACACTCCACCTCCTCTGTACTCTACTGTTACTCTACATCAGGTGTAGCTTCAACGCTGTCAGCTACATGGACTCTCTCAGGGGCCCCCAGGGGCCACACGGGGCTTTCAATGAGTCACATTCACTCAAAAAAATCTGGTTTTATCATTTATTGGGGGAAGCTGTCAGTTACAGCTCACATTTATATATATATATTATATATATATATATATATATATATATATATATATTATATATATATATATATATATATATTGTTTTTTTTAAAGATATGTTTTTTAATTAGCTCTTTGTGTTTATTGCTTTTGCACAAATGTATATGTTTAATAGCAGTTATATTATATATTATTATATCTGTATTTATTCTGTACATGTCAAACTATAGTGGATGTATTTAGGTTTGAATCCAGTCGTCATGACAACATTGGCCTGTACACGCTAGCCACCTGTTAGGTCACCCACCTGTCACTCAACGCAGTCACACCCTAATTAGACATTATTATGCAGAAATATGAAGCTGTGATAGGCAGGATTTTTGGGGCATTGTTAAGCAAATATTCCATGTATCCATTCCATTATTCCACTCATATTTTAGCATATTAATTCAAGTGCTCTGACAGAAAACTAGACTTTTAACCATATGCATTTTTATGAGGTGTGTTTTCAGTCTGAACACCTGAGTTATGAGAGGACATCTCGGGATGACACTGACCAACTGTTACTGCATAGTTTCATAGACACAACGCTGTAACAACTTTTAAAATATAAGAATCATATTCTTCATGTTCCATAAAGCAGCAGTTTTCTACAGGAAAATGAAATAAAACGATTAAAAAATCAGCTGCCATTTAATTTTCTTCTGATAAAACACAATGACTAAACGTTTGTTTGAAAAAAAAGTGATCTTTTGAAGCAGGTTAAACTGGTAGATTAAAGAAAGAATACACATAAAAGACTACATAAATCTATAAGAATCAAAAAGTGAGAATTTATAGCCATACATTGATTTTCCAACATATGACTTAAAGAAACAACCAAGTCTAGTTTTAATGTAACATCAGACATAAACTGTCAGATTAAAGAAGACACTTAATAAAGAATAAAGGGGTGGAGGAGAGTAGGGGGGGGGGGGGTGATGTGTTTGGGGGAGGGCCTCCCTCATTTAGAGAAGTGACCAGTTCTGGTTTACCAGTGAAGAAGAAAGAGAGGCAGCGTTAAACCATCAGATCCTCCAACATGAACGTGGGTCAGTCTCTGATCTGCTTCTTCTTCCTCAGTGAGTAAACTCAGCTTCTACTTCTAGCATTCTCTCTCTTTTTACTCTGAAATTCTTCTTTATTTTCTTCATTTACAGTCGCTCGGTTCAGCTTTGCAGCAGAAGGGAAACTGTTTCTCACATGTTGTATTAGTCCAGCATCATGTTGGTTTCTGTGGTTTAACAGGATGTGATGAGTGGTGACGGTCATACTTCGACCTTTTACTCTGAATAACAGTACAAATACACGGTTAAAAACTCAATGCTGCAACATTTTTACCAAGTATTATCATCAAAATGTACTTACAGTACCAAAAGTGAAAGTTCTCACTGTGCAGAATGGCTCATTTCAGAATAATGCAGATTAAAATATCATAATTATTGATGCATTCATGTGTTTATCTCTTTAATATCACAGCTGGGAGAGATGGAGCTCATTTTAAATACTTTACATACTCTGGGTATTGGTTAACTTTTTATTTATTTATTATTATTCTAGTTGACCTTTGACCTGTGCCTGTAGTTCTGCTGGACTTGTTTTCTAATCCCAATGCCCTGCAGTTATTAATACTATATTCTAACTGTAACAGAGGGAATAGTTCTGCTGCTCCACCCTGACTACAGTCTGTTGTAGCTTCATCACAGGAAACTACACATCTAAACCTGTAGAGGTTCACAGAGAGAGAGGGGGGGAGGAAAGAGGAAGGAAGGGGGTCAACTCACCACAACAGGCTCTGACTTTATGTTTTCTTTTAATATTGAGATGAGATGCCACTCATTGATTTTCTGTGAGGCTCAACAAACCTGGAACCATCCCAACACTTTGGTTCAAAAAGAAATTGATCAGAGAAAAAGGAAACTAGCTAATAAACTATTCTCTGGGAACATTAAATCTGAGTCAGACTGGGAGATTATTTTAATGCTTGAAATCTGAAAGAATCCAGATCTCTGTTGTTTTAAAGTGTTACCCCTCAGTCCCAGACTGGTTGAACTGGGACGCTCCCAGTAGGACTGTGGGGATCTAGGTTTGATTTATGGAAATGTGAAACAAATCAGACTGCAACATCTTACAGGAAGTACACATAGTAACTATTGATTGGTCATCTTTTTAACAGCACTGCAGGATGGAAACATCGGTCTCATCAATGCAGAAATCATCCAGAGAACAGGAACTGAAGGAGGAAACATCACAGTTGGATGCTCCTTCAATTTGGGTGGAAAGAGGAGAATCTTCTGTAAGGATGAATGTAAAGACGGAGACATTCTCATTGAGACAGAAGAGGACACAGCTCAGAGAGGCAGATACAGTATCAGATATAAAAATCCATTGTTTTCTGATACAGTTCTGAATGTGAGCATCAGAAACCTGACTCAGTCTGACTCAGGACGGTACAGATGGGGTTGGTTAGATCATTCTCATCATATACTGTGAGATTGAGCTCCGAGTTCCAGAGGGTGAGTTTCTCCTGAGAGTTGTTATTAAACTGTTGACTGACAGCTGCTGATGTTTCAAAACTCACATGTTTAGTCTAACAGTTGTATTTAGAGCTGCATATTTCCATTATTGGGAACTCTGATGAATGCTCCTTTAACAGATGATGTGTAAAATATGAGATGAAGTCAGACGGCCCCCCACTGCAGCTGATTGGAGTCTTGTAGCACCAACCCATTGATGACCTTGTGCATTTGGCTGTGGGATTAAAACACATGGATGTTAGCACCGAGTTCTCTGCAGGGAGCATCTGGTCAGCACCACTTCTTTGGATCTCTACAATCCCTCTCTGACTGGTTGATTGGGTTTTTAATGTTTCACAGCTCCAACCTCTCCTCCCAGACCTTCTCCACCATCAGTCCCATCAGCCTCCACACTGATGACATCACAGACCCCAGCAGCCATTTCAGGTACATCTCCAACAATGGTGGGACAGAGAGGCTGGGGAGTGAGGTGGTGTGTGCTAAGTGGTGTGTAAAACTGTGCAGCTCTCTTTTTGCTGTAGGAAGGTCTTTCTAGTCCACACAGCATTCCTGGATGGGAGCAATGTGCTTTGGTTTATCGGCCTTTCTTTAAACCAATCATAATAGTCTTGGGTGGTGCTAAACCCTGGATGGAGCCACGGTGCCTCTGTAACATGGTCTCTGCAAGGAACTTGTTTTGGTGGAACATGTGTATGTTCAAAAGTAGTTTTAGTCTCGCAACAGAAAACTCAGATTGGACAGATAGTCTAGCTAGCTGTCTGGATTTACCCTGCAGAGATCTGAGGACCAGGTAACCATAGTCCTCAGATTGGACAGATAGTCTAGCTAGCTGTCTGGATTTACCCTGCAGAGATCTGAGGACCAGGTAACCATTGTCCTCAGATTGGACAGATAGTCTAGCTAGCTGTCTGGATTTACCCTGCAGAGATCTGAGGACCAAGTTACCATAGTCCTCATAAATCCACCGGAGCACGCCAACAGAGAGAAAAAAGAAGGTAACGGGGAATCCAGCGAGATTTCCAGCATGCAGAGCAATCCCGAGAATAAAACCAGACCAGAGTGTATCCATATCGAATCAAGACTAGACCAGACTAGACCAGACCAGACACCCACAGCTTCTCCTGTCTCCTGCTTTCTCTTTCTTATGAATGCGTGTTGGAGGGCGGGGGAGAAGGGGTTAACAGTAACAAGTCAAGTTAGTGGTTTCATCTGAAGGAAGTTTTACATCCAGTTACAGTTATGCACAGAGCATTTAGCTACATCTCCTGGGTCTTCAAGTAAAGTCCTGAATCCTCTTTATCAGAGACGGAGACACGACGGTATGAAGGTGGTACCGAGACGGGACCTTCAGAAAGTGGTCTTGGTCTTGGTACTACAGTACTGGAGTGGAGTTTATCTTGTTACTCAGTGTTGTTGCCATAGTGATGTTTACCAGACAGCCTCCGGCTATTTCACTTATGAGGCATAATATTACTCCTAGTAATTGTTGTCGTGCTCTCTGATAGGAGCCCTGAAGCGGCTAATACTCGTCATCCAGCATTCACAGGTTAAAAACCCAACAGTAATAATGTTTCAGGTAAATTCTCTAACAAACGTGTTGGATTGTGTGTTTGTTGTTAACAACTCCAACCACTCTTCCTGAAACCAACAAGGTGCCTTCAGGTACACTTATTTATGATTTATATTTCTGTTTCAGCTCATCACACAACGGTCAACAACAAGAGAAAGTTTAACTTTCAATTTTCATTTTAATTACTCATGTCAACATCATGACAAAGATTCACAAGGATTTTTAAAATTCTTTCATCTTTACTCTCGTCAGATGAAATTCATTAAATTTGTCATCATGTCTCTGTTCTCTCTCTCTCTCTCTCTCTCTCTCTCTCTCTCTCTCCTCCAGTTCTCCCCCTGGTTTTGGGTATGTGTGTCCCTGTGGTGGTGTGGTGGTGGTGGTGGTGTCTGCTGTTCTGCTGCTCTTCTACAAAAAGAGGACTGAGCACTCTGATGGTGAGTTATCTTTCAACATGATCTGCAAGTTTTAATAATTCCTCATTCCAGAGAGAGAGAAACACTTTGTCGGTTCCTCAGGTTCTAACAAGAGAGGAACCACAGACATCACCAGGACTGAGGTGACTTTCTCTATCTCATCTATCTTTGTTAACTCTCACTGTCATCTTTAATATGGCTGCTGATGCACTGTGCTGACATGTGTGACTTTTTATGTCGTTATTCAACCGGATGTCAGTCTTCTCGGATGTCGTTTTTCAGATGTCCGTTACCTTCCTCTTTCTTTGTCTTGGCATTTAAACTGGATTCATGAGGACTATGGTTACCTGGTCCTCAGAGCTCGGCAGGGTAAATCCAGACAGCTAGCTAGACTATCTGTCCAATCTGAGGACTATGGTTACCTGGTCCTCAGATCTCTGCAGGGTAAATCCAGACAGCTAGCTAGACTATCTGTCCAATCTGAGGACTATGGTTACCTGGTCCTCAGATCTCTGCAGGGTAAATCCAGACCGCTAGCTAGACTATCTGTCCAATCTGAATTCTCTGTTAAACTAAAAAACTCTTGAACAAAGTTCCTTCCGAGGATATTTGCAGAGGCGCTGTTGCTCCGTCCAGCTCTTAGCACCGCCAACACAACTATGATCAGTTTTAAGAAATGCCAACAAAACCAGAGCATGATTTTCTCCCATCAATAGCCAGACCCTCCTCTGCAGCAGCAAGGCCAGACTAACACCACACTGACATGACTACGGGTGTCAGTAGCTCAGTCAGTAGGGAGTTGGGTTGGGAACCGGAGGGTCGCTCGTTCAAGCCCCCCCCCACTCTGACATGTCTCCATTAGTCTATGTAGAGAACCTGAGGATTGTTGTGTATTTCAGACCTGTGTGTAGTGTCCAATAATAGTAATTCCTCATCAGAGTAATACATTATCAGTCATCTTTTAAAAATCCAGCAGTCATGGTGATGATCATTTCTTTGGAGACATGTTTCTGTCCACCTGACTGAAACAAAACAGCGACACAAACACTGGTGAGAGAACCAGATTAGGAACCAGATCTGTTTTTAGGAGTTGTTTAAGATGAACACAGAGCAAAAAAATCAGAGTAAATATAAAACTTGCAGCTTATTCCACTGTGCTAGAACATCCAATATTAGATATTAGTTGCTCTTCACTGAGAACAACTAGAGAGGGGAAAGAAAAAAATGCAGATAATTACACAGCTTCTGTTTCCCTCTAAAGTAGCAGAGAGTAGCAGTGCTTCACCTTTCTTAGAACATAGTTCCCAGTTAGTATGCCGTTAGAAGAGGGCTGTGTGTCATGTGACCTTGTTTTTACACACACTCTGACTGTACAAATCACACCATGTAAACAGGAACATGTTGGTGTATTTTGTCACTTATTGGGAGCAGTAGCTAGTGGGACCGGTTACCTGCAGCATCTGTGCTAAGCTAAGCTAATGCTGGGGGGGGGGGGGGGCAGACAGAGGTACAGCAGCACGGAGATAAGAAGGGTATGTGTGGACTAGTCTAACTCTGGGGGTAACGGTGATAAGAAAAGTCCTAATAAGTCGGCGTGTTCCTTTAATGTTGACAACTTCTGCTTTCACATCACACGATTACATATCCAGACGTGGAGCCACAGTGTTTGACATGTGTAATTAAGTTATTTTTTTCTTTACTTTGATTGTATTTTTGTGTTCAGATTGACCTGTATGAGAACTGTCCTCCACCCTCCACCCATGCAGACTCCACCTACCAGAGTCTGGATCCGGCCTCCAGGGATCCGGACCACATCTACTCTACTCTCTCTTAGATACAACACCAATGAGGACGTCAGCAAGAGTTTCTGCTGAATGCACAGTGAAGCCTGGCTGCTGCTCATGGCAGGGAAGGATTTTATTACCAACCAGAAGTGTTTCTAGGACTTTAGGAGGTTCGGGGCTTGGTCCGGACTCATTTAAATCAGGGATGCACCGAATCCAGGCTTCGGGTTTCAGAAACGTTTTGGGGGGGGGGGGTGATGCATGCGTAAGTAGACTGTAAACCCGCACAGGGCCTGCCGTCATTTAGACAGCTCTGTAGTCTTACCGTGTGTGTGTGTGTGTTTGTTCATGTGTGTCTTGCTGTGTGTGTGTACCTCTGTCCATGGTGCTGAAAGATGCCAAACTAGGAGGAAAGGCGTTGCCACAGAGATAGTAGTGTTTTGTTTTGGTGCTAAGAGAGATAGCGGTGTATTTAGTTGTCAGAATACTAGGCCGTCTGCCCTACAGCTTGGCAGCTCAGCTGCATGTCCCGTTTATTCTTCTATCGCTTTATAAAGACTCCGACTTACCAGCTGGAGAAGTGAAAGGCACGGTCCTTGCCTTCTTGTCCCCAAACTCAGCAATAAAGTTGTAGTCCAGTGTTTCTGAAATCAGTGACGAAAGAAAGAGAGGAGAAAAAAGCATGATGTCAAACCAGGCGGCCCAAGGCGCTCCCTTAATTCTCCACATTACTTGAAAAGCCTTCATACTGTAATCCACTAGTGGAAATAAGTGAATTAATGAGATGACATGATATAATATGTGAATGAGAGAGTTGAGAGCTGTTCTTCTAGTCCAGCCTGTCATGGGTCTACCCAAGGCATTTATTGCAGGTTAGTGGATTTACCCAAGGGTTCATTCACCATGGTGGTCTAAAGGAAAGAGGCCCAGGCTCCTCTGGGCAGGACAGCTTTGGACTGGAAGGGTGCAGGTGCCAGAGCCATTAGTCAGGGCCTGATTCTGCCTTTCATCTTGTTTAATATCAGTGTGTGATGATAAATGAATAGTTAGTATTTAGTTTTGTGTTGTTTTTTAAATTTTGATATATTTTTGCAATAAGTCACCCGTGCAATACTGCACTTCCATGTGATTGATGAAGAAATAAATGGAAGCACCAGGTGAAGACCTCCTGAGTCCATTTCTCCTCCTCCACCACGGGGCTAGACTTACCCAGCCCCCTGTGGGGTTCTGGTCTATGGCTCCCCCAGGTGGTGACATCAGCACTCAGTGACATCCTGTAGATCTTGTTTGCGAAAATCTTTAGACAGGATTGCGGGGTGGTCGGCTGCAAGCAAATAAGCACTATAAACACTGCTTCCGCTAGGATTACCTGTCTCTATCCCCCGCGGACTACAGTACAGATGTGTTCAACAGGCTCACACTGTCAACAAACCCAAACGCCGTGCTCCGCTAAAACAAACATGTTTATTTATTCCCCGCAGATCACGGCACAGCAGCAAGCAACTGGCTTACTCTGTCAATAATCACACAGACTGTTTTCTGCTATAATAAATGTGTCACTTTATTTCCCACAGAAAACAGCAAAGCAAACAGCATACAACACACATGCACTCAGTACGTGATGCAGAGTAAACTCTACTCCAAAGCTCTTACCTTGACACAGGACTGGAGAGCCGTCAGTCCGGACAGAGCAGCATGGCTGGACGTCCCGTACGTGACTCGCAGCTGACTCTGTCGGGCCGAGGGATCCTCCGTCTTTTTATTCTCTTAACAAACAAGGATGGTGTGTGAGCGGGGGGGGGGGTCAATCCTCGCTACCAGCCCATTCATTGGTGAGTCCGGCGTCCTGCCTCGAAACCATGTTTTCGAAACAGGAAAGCCGGCTCTCAAAACATGAGCTCGATAGAAAGCCGTTCTCAAAACATGCGCAATCAAGACAAGTTATATAATGATAAATGAAACACAAAACAATAATACAATTGATAAATGAAAGACAAAACAATAATACAATTGATAAATGAAAGACAAAACAATAATAGTAGTTAACAACAGTGAATCAACAAGTATACAAGTGACCCACTTAGCTGTTGTCAAGGATCAAAAATGCAAAATAAACTTTTTCCTCCACAGATCAGAAAGCTCCAGTCAGACTGAAAGTCTTTCCCTGGACATCAGTCTGCATCTCTTTGGGGTTTGACTTTTTAACTTATTGGTTGAAATTGTTGTCAAAAGAAAAAAAAGTTTCATTTAAATCTAAAGTGCCTTATTTCTCTCTCCCACAAAAGGGACAAAATACAAGTATGAACCTGAAAATAGATCAGGTCCACTTTAGAAACATCTTGAAATGAGTTGATTCATTTTAAACAGGTTAAACTTGGTGAAAAATACAACATGAAAAAATATTTACAAAGATGGAGATTTATTTCAGTGTACACATCAATACGACATTAATGCCTCTTTAAGTTCCCACTAGAAAGACTCAAGAAGGGAGGAGAGTAGGAGGGGGGGGGGGCGTGATGTGTTGGGGAGGGCCTCCATCATTTAGAGAAGTGACCAGTTCCTGGTTTACCAGTGATGAAGAAGAAAGAGAGGCAGCGTTAAACCATCAGATCCTCCAACATGAACGTGGGTCAGTCTCTGATCTGCTTCTTCTCCTCAGTGAGTAAACTCAGCTTCTACTTCTAGCATTCTCTCTCTTTTTACTCTGAAATTCTTCTTATTTTCTTCATTTACAGTCGCTCGGTTCAGCTTTGCAGCAAGGAAAACAGTTTCTCATGAATAGACTCTGTTGCACACACAGAGCTAAACCTATAAAGATTCACGGAAAGGAAGGAAGGGAGGAAAGAGGAAGGAAGGTGATAAACTCACCACAACAGGCTCTGACTTTATGTTTTCTTTTAATATTGAGATGAGATGCCACTCATTAATTTTCTGTGAGGCTCAACAAACTGGAACCATCCAACACTTTGGTTCAAAAAGAATTTTGAGTCCGAGAAAAGGAAACTAGCTAATAAAACTATTCTTGGAGAACAGTAAATCTGAGTCAGACTGAGAGATTATTTTAATGGTTGAAATCTGAAAGAATCCAGATCTCTGTTGTTTTAAAGTGTTACCCCTCAGTCCCAGACTGTTGAACTGGGACGCTCCAGTAGGACTGAGGGGATCTAGGTTTGATTTATGGAAATGTGAAACAAATCAGACTGCAACATCTTACAGGAAGTACACATAGTAACTATTGATTGGTCATCTTTTTAACAGCACTGCAGGATGGAAACATCGGTCTCATCAATGCAGAAATCATCCAGAGAACAGGAACTGAAGGAGGAGACATCACAATTAAATGCACCTTCAGTATATTTGGAAACACAAAAATCTTCTGTAAGGATGAATGTGAAGACGGAGACATTCTCATTGAGACAGAAAAGGACACAGATCACAGAGGCCGATACAGTATTGAATATATAAAGATTTCAACATTTTCTTATGTTCTGTATGTGAGCATCAGAAACCTGACTCAGTCTGACTCAGGACGGTACAGATGGGGTTTGGTTAGATCATTCTCATCATCATACTGTGAGATTGAGCTCCGAGTTCCAGAGGGTGAGTTTCTCCTGAGAGTCATGTTATTAACTGTTCACTGACAGCTGCTGATGTTTCCAATAACTCAACATGTTTAGTCTAACAGTTGTATTTAGAGCTGCATATTTCCAACATTGGGAACTCTGATGAATGCTCCTTTAACAGCTGATGTGTAAAATATGTGATGAAGTCAGACGGCCCCCCCACTGCAGCTGATGGAGTCTTGTAGCACCAAACCCATTGATGACCTTGTGCATTTAGCTGTGGGATTAAAACACATGGATGTTAGCACCGAGTTCTCTGCAGGGAGCATCTGGTCAGCACCACTTCTTTGGATCTCTACAATCACTCTCTGACTGGTTGATGGGTTTTTAATGTTTCACAGCTCCAACCTCTCCTCCCAGACCTTCTCCACCATCAGTCCCATCATCCTCCACACTGATGACATCACAGAGTTTCAGCTCCACACCTTCATCATCCTCCTCACCTTCATCATCCTCCCCTGAAGCCAGCGAGCCTCGAAAGAAACACCCAGCTTCAGGTATGGTTACTTTGTTGTGTGTATTTGAATATACTGTTACAGCACATACATGGATATGTATGCTCGTCTGCATAGAACATATATTTGTTGGTTTAAATGTTATAAAATGGTTATAAAGTATTGAATTAAAAAGATGAAGTTGATGTTACTATTAGTTGGCCAACACAGCATGAATGATCTCTCAGGTCCCTCATGTACCTTGTAGTCCAGTTTCTGCTGCCAGATATATTTAATAATGGACCAGGAAGTGTCAAACCAACGTGTTCTTCTGCTCCAACAGCCCAGAGAACTCTGCTGTATGTGGTTCTGCCTCTGGTCCTCCTGGTCCTCATATTATCAGCAGCTTTGCTGATTTTCTGCAGGAAGAGAGACAAGAAACCCAAAGGTGAGACTACAGGAAACACATACACACCAAACACAAACACACAACACACACCACACACACACACATACGTCACCCACTAGATCAGCGAAGTCATATTCCAACCATTAACACGCTACAGAGACACAGACCTTTGTAGTGTCGAACGGTTGGTGACATTACTGAGGTTGGTATCGCTCTAGCGTTTGGTTGAGGCTAAAACTTTTTATACCTTCCCCCAGTAACCCCCTCCCTCCCCCGTCCCTACTATGCCGCTTCTGCCGTATAATAAACCCCCGTTACTATCAGCGGGGGGATGGTTATTAAAAGGAGTTACTTTGATACTTCCCTGATTGTAAAATGCTAGATGTCGATCCACACACAGTGATTCGCTAATTAATTTAACCTTTTTAAAATGAATTAGTAATTATTATTTTAGTAATAATTATTTTTAGTTCTTTTTACTTAGAGACCACACACACCCTTGCTAAGTTAAAGGGCCCCCCCCGGATCAGGGAAACCGGAGGCGAGGCAGGCAAGAGGCCTTTCAGATTTTTACCCCAGACGTCCCCCACTAACAGGCTCGTGTCCCCTGTATATTTAAGCACTGCCCGAGGGGATCTTACAACCAATGATTTTTCTTTAGTACTCACGGTTAGGAACCGTTCCTCCAGGGTCACCGGAGGTCCCCTCCTTCTCAAGGACGCCCGCTAGCCTTCGTTGGTCGCCGGTCCGAGAGAGAGCTAAGTGCTCGGTGGTTCTGACCGGCAGAGCGGATGGGGAATGCACTCCCACTAGGAGATAACAGGAGGTCTGACTGTCAATGTCGATCCCCGCCGGGCTGCAACTCGCCCAGGTGGTTAAAGAGGAGTCTTAACTGCCCTCATGAGAGGGAAACTTCTACCCTCGGAAAGCTGAGGTGTGAGAGAGAGAAATTAAATGACTAAAATCAAGGAATACAAGTCTTTTGGTCCCCTAGGCTCACAACAAGCTCAGGTGGTTTATTATTTGGGAATAATCAAACAAAACAAGTACAAAAAACAGAAATATTCCCTTCCCTTTCTGCCCTAAAAGAAAGAGTATCAAAATCAGAGACTAGATAAAACCCAAGAAGTGGGTATGCTTTCGCTGAAGAAAGTGGCCACATCAACTCATATTTATACTAAAAGTCAAGGCTAAAAACCCCCTCCCTTCTGGAAAAACAGGGTAATTCCACCACTACGTTATCACACAGGTGGCCACAGCAGATGACCAGTTCAGACCAGTTCCACTTGTTACAGTAAGTGACCCTTAGCACACTTAAAAGGTGACAAAGGTCACACCTAACGAAATAAGTTTTTTAGTTTTAGCTGTTTCTAATATTTAGTACAACTTTCATCAAAACAAGTCATTAATGGGTTACATGGCACATTTAAGCAGTAATATATATTTCACTGTGAGTTGTATTTAAAAACACTATCTTAGGTGAGAGTTATACTCAAGCAAACACATATATTTTAGCTGTGAGTTATATTTCAAGCAGTACATATATTTTTGCTTTAGCTTTGTGTTTCTTGGGTTTTCAACTGAAACTCCGTTCAAACAGTAGAAACAGCTCGTAGGGCGCTCCATCTCAGGCAGGGTGGATGTTCACATGGACGACTGTGTCCTGGGCCACTGTCCACTGAGGGTCTTTTGCAACAACGGGGACGGGGTCTCTCAGACTCCATTACAATGATGGCTCCAGTCCCCCGAAGTGCTCTCTCAGGAGACGTTTCCAAAGAGGAGACTCATCTACAGCAACAGAGACAGAAGAGACGAGGTCCATTCTTGGAGACTCTGTAAAACACAGTCAGTATGAAGGACCAGAGGTCACAGGGACCGTCCACACCGTCCAGACAGCATGAAACATATTTACATCTCTTTAATACAGAGGGGGGGGGGCAACAGTTTCAAAGGGAGGGACTCACATGCTCTAAACAGGCCCGCGGCCGGCCTGGCTACCAAACAAAGACCAGAGAAGCTCTGAGAACATCTCCCACTGGGACTTCATGCTCTGCTCAGGACTCCTACAGGCTGGTTGTTTGCTGCTATATTAATGTTTTAAATCTCATATATAGAAGCTTTAAGGTCGGCCCAGAAAGTTAGAAAGCTCTTTGTTTAAATGAAGTCACAAAAGTTTTTATAATTCATCTCTTTATTCTAATCCTCTGAAAGAATTTTTTCAGAACCTCCTGTAGAACCTGAGTACTCTCATGTTACAAAGGTGCGTTTGGGTTCATCTGGACATCTCAGCATCAGTAGTGTCAGCAAATCAACCAGCTGATATTAATCCAAGCCCTGATCTCTTCCTGCAGGCCAACCCAGTGTATGAGGAGATCAGAGGAGGACAGACAGAGCACATCTCCTCCTGTAGAAGTGTCCACAGTTTACACTTACGCCAAATACACCAAACCAGATGGAGTAGAGACCACCGAGGACTACAGCTTAGTCACTGCACCCACTTCTCAGATGAAAGTAAGTCAAGGGTGTGGTTGGCTTTTAGGGGTCAGGAAACCCCTTCAGGCTGCAGCTGATAGGGACTAGTTTTTATTCCCACAGCTGTTTCTCTGTCCCTAGCACCTACCTATCTTTGGTCATCATATGAGTCATGTAATAATGTTCATTTGGCTTTTTATGTGTCGGATGAGGCTTTGAGACGTGGCCTGAGACAAATGAAGAGTTATCGTACAGCAAAGGACTTTCTAGAATAGAGAGAAGATGTGGACAAAATAAGATTTTAAATGAGCTTAATGTTTTCAAAATAAAAAAAGAAATCCAGTTATTTACTCAGAATATTAAAGTTAAATTAATATAGTTAGAGGAGTACTCTCATCTGTCTATTTTGTTCATCAATAGAGAAAAGCAACCTATAGAGGAACAGGAACCAGGCCAGTTAGTGATCATACTGAACTGTCTCTAAAGCCATAGAGGAGGAAGTGTGAACAGAAAGGGGGGGGGTGTCACTGATACAGATGTTCATGGGTAAACAACAGATTCAGAGCTCCAACCCTGTGAACAGTTTCCATCAGCAGCTCCTTCTGAAATGCTGCTCCTGAAGAAGCAGGCGAGTAGAGTCAGCTGATGAAGTTTGAGCTTTGGGTTTTCTTGCAGACTGAAGACGAGCTCACCTACTCTGAGCTGGATGTCCCCAGCGGTCCAGCTGCCTCGCTGCACAGCGCCCCCTGTGGTGCGCAGATACCGGGTCTACTCTGTTCTCGGGTAGAAGCAGCTGGGCCGGCAGCCCCCCCCAGACACTCCAACTCCATGTGTACATACGTTAATCTATATCAGGGTAGCTTCAACGCTGTCAGCTACATGGACTCTCTCAGGGGCCCCCAGGGGCCACACGGGGTTCAATGAGTCACATTCACTCAAAAGAAATCTGGTTTTATCATTAGATTAGATTAGATTAGATTATACTTTATTATACCACGAAGGGGAAGGGAAATTCTGTCGTTACAAGTAGCAGCATAGCAGCAACAGCAAAAAAACAAAAAAATAAAACAATAACACACAAACAAGTAAGCATGAAAGAAATACAAGGCAAGAAATACAGGCAAGAAATACAGGCAAGAAATAGACAATGAAAATATGGTAGGGAGTAAGTCAAATGCCGTCACACAAAAGGAATTTAAAGTGCGGTGCCATGATAAGAGAAACAAATTGCGGGGTTGTAAGTGACGTTAAAAATTAAGTGAATGTGTAATTAGAGCAAAGAAGCAAGAGTCGGTAGCATAATTTAAATTATATTAACCGGAGACCATAAATATTGAAAAGTAAGTACTTGTAATAAAACATATAAATACAATATTAAAGATAAACAGAAAGTGTGTGATGATAGATGGGAGAAAAACAGGAACAGAAACTACAACCATCAGGTAGTGCAGGTGTTGTAGAGTCTGACAGCGGCCGGGGATGAAGGAGCTGCGGTACCTCTCTTCTTACACCGTGGGTGTATCAGTCTGCTGCTGAAGGAGCTGCTCAGGGACCTCCACGTGTCATGTAGGGGGGGGGGTATCAGTCTGCTGCTGAAGGAGCTGCTCAGGGACCCCACAGTGTCATGTAGGGGGTGAGAGGTGTGTCCATGATGGATGTCAGCTTGACTAAATCTTCCTCTCCCTACTTTCTCTATGGGGGTCCAGAGGACAGTCCAGGACCAGAGCCGTCTCCTGATCAGTCTATTGAGTCTGCTCGAGGCTGCTCTGCCCCCCCTCCAGCAGACCACAGCTAGAGGCAGAGGCCACCACAGAGTCATAGAAGGTCCGAGGAGAGTCCTACACACTCCAAAGGACCTGAGTCTCTCAGCAGATGGAGGCGACTCTGGCCTTCTTGTAGAGTGCTGGGGTGTTATCAGTCCAGTTCAGTTTATTGTTTAGGTAACACCCAGGAATTGTAGCTCTCCACTACATCAATGTCCAATCCCTGGATGCTCACGGGAGAAAGGGGATGTTTTCCTGCTGAAGTCGACTATCATCTCCTTGTCTTGCTGGTGTTAAGCTGAAGATGGTTGAGCTCACACCAGCTGACAAAGTCCTTGATAACCGACCTGTATTCCAGATCGGTTCCCTCAGAGACACAACCAACAAACACTGTGTCATCAGA
>NW_022603378.1:0-109445 GCF_008692095.1 Etheostoma spectabile
AAAAGAAGTCCCATCATCTGCTTAAAAAGCTGAAGATTTAAAAGTTGAACGTATAAATAGGTAAAAGTATGCAGAAGTTAGAGAGAGCCAAAAAACGTACGGAATAAGTAAGATAACTAAAAATGCTTTCCTGCAGAAATGGTGGGAATGCTGAATACTGAATTGCAAAAGCTAACCTGGTCGAATGGCTAAATCAGTAAGAAGAAGCTAGATCAGTAAGAAGAAGCTTAAGTATAGAAATAGTAGAAAAAAGTAGGAATGGCTTTAATTAGTTTAATAACCACTAATGCAAAAAGGTATGCTAAAGCTAAACTTATAAATTGCTTAAATCAGTAATAAGTTGTTGAAGTAGTAAGAAGAGTTGAAAAAAGTATAAATTGCTTAAATCAGTAATAAGTTGTTGAGTAGTGAGAAAGTTTGAAAAAGCGGAATGTTTGTTAATTAAGTTGAATAACAACAGTAATGTAAAACAAAGGTTGAAAAATTCAAAAAAGAATTTAAAAGCTGAAGCTAAACTTGAGATAGAGCTTAATTCAGATGTTAAAGTAGTAAAAAAAAGTTGAAAAAGTAGGACTGTTTTTTTTATTAAGTTGAATAAAATCAATGCACCATAAGGAGCAAGAGCTAGATTTTAGAAGCTGAATGGTTTTGATAACTAAAAGTCTTCAGAAGATACGAACAACCAAAAAACGTATGGAATAATAAATAATCATAACAGGGCTAAAATCCTTCATAAAATCAATAGATGAACTGCCTGGGCAGGAATTGAACCCTGGCCCACCGCATGAAGGACATTTCACATAACCAGTGCGCCACCACTGAACTGCTGACCAGAACAAAAAACATTGTCATATATCATTTATCTGTGTGTCTCTGTGTGTGTGTGTGCGTGCGTGTGTGTGTGTGTCTCTGTATGTGTGTACCTCTGTGTGTGTGTCTGTTTCTGTGTGTCTCTGTGTCTGTGTGTGTCCTTGTGTATGTGTGTGTCTGTCTCTGTGTGTTGTGTGTCTCTGCTTCTGTTGTGTCTGTGTGTGTGTGTCTCTCTTGTTTGTGTGTGTGTCTGTGTGTGTGTGTCTCTGCTTATGTGTGCCTGTGTGTCTGTGTCTCTGTGTGTCTATGTGTCTGTGTGTGTGTCCTTGTGTCTGTGTGTGTGTGTGTGTGTCTGTTGTGTTGTGTGTGTGGTGGTGTGTGTGTGTGTGTGTGTGTGTGGTGTGTCTGTTGTGGTGGACACCCAAGGACTTGTTCAGGAAGCTATACTTGCAATATATAATGAGACAGACAGACATAGAGAGTTTGGAGTGTCTGTGAGGGGTTTCCATGCCACATCTAATCAGTGGCCAGTGGTTGTAAACACTAGGAAGCCTTTGATGTCTGTTATGTCAGTCTTGATCTGTAATCAG
The DNA here is from genome assembly GCF_008692095.1 of Etheostoma spectabile. Taxonomy (NCBI): domain Eukaryota; kingdom Metazoa; phylum Chordata; class Actinopteri; order Perciformes; family Percidae; genus Etheostoma; species Etheostoma spectabile. The sequence goes on from NW_022603378.1 coordinate 1,401, forward strand.
TTAACGACCACAGCTGTTGTACCCTTCCCCTGTAGGAAACGCAGCTCCTCAATGACTGAAACTAGCTCTCAAACAGATGGTCATTGCGCCAAAGGGATATGAGATAGAAAGAAAATAACTTGACCATGAGCACCGGAAGGCCTTTGTGAACGTATTGATATAAATTCATATGGATAAGTTACAAATGTGGGCGATCAGCGATTTAAAAAGGTGCCTTCGCTCTGCATTTTGCTCAGAAATGTGGACGATGTTTAACATGGCAGTGAATGGAGAAAGATCCTGAACTCTTGACATTTGAAAGCTCGTTGAGCGAAAAGTATAATTCATATTGCATTAATGAACACATTGGCTGAAACTAGACAAGAATACCTACGTTTTGATCTATAAATTGTCCATGACAAGTTAGAATTGTTGGCGTGGGAGCAAGTTATAGAGAACGGAGTAAGATAATTTTTTCGAAGCCTTTCACTCTGGTGACATCACTCCTCACTCTAGCGCACGCAATACACACCCATTATAAATGCAGAAAAATCATAAAATGTACACCATACTTAAACAGCTTTTTCACAAAAACTGTAAAATATATCAATCTGAAAAGCCAAAGCCGGATAGCTGAATAGTTTGTGAACGTTTTAAAGTTTGAACCGCGTATGTAGGTGAAAAACTGTAGGAGGAGATACATTCTGAAGCAGAAGAAGATTTGAAGGGTTTGAAGCTTGCTCTCATTGACTTTAATGTTAAAAAAAATTGTTTAAAAGCTTAATATTTGAAAAAGTATAAACAGTAGAAAAATAGTAAAAGAAGTCCCATCGTCTGCTTAAAAAGCTGAAGATTGTAAAAGTTGAACGGTATAAATAGGTAAAAGTATGCAGAAGGTAGAGAGAGCCAAAAAACGTACGGAATAAGTAAGAATAACTAGAAAATGCATTTCCTGCAGAAAATGCGTGGGAATGCTGAATAGCTGAATTGCTAAAGCTAACCTAGTTGAATAGTTAAAATCAGTAAAAGTTGTAGAAAAACTTGATATGCTAAAGTAAACTGTAGAAAAGCTTAATCAGTAAAAGTTGTAGAAAAAACTTGAAATGTTAAAGCTAATCTGTAGAAAAGCTTAAGTCCGTAAGAAGAGGTTGAAGTTTAGAGAAGAGTGGAAAAGTAGGAAACTTAAGTAGTAAAAAAAGTTGAAAAAGTAGGAATGGTTTTTAATTAAGGTTGAATAACAACAATAATTAAAAAAGATGGAAAAATTCTAAAAAAAATTGAAATGCTAAAGCTACTGAGAATAGCATAATTCAGTAAGAAGATGTTGAAGTAGTGAGAATATTTGAAAAGTCGGAATGGCTTTAATTAAGTTGAATAACACCACAAGAATCATAATAGGGTTAAATGCCTTTGTCAGGTTGATGTACTGCGGCGGGGATCAAACCCCAGTCCATACGCACTGGGCCATCACTAGGAGTTGACTGTCTTTATGGGGAGTACTTTGGTTGAGGTCCCGCTGTGGAGTTGAACCCGGGTCTCCCACACAAAAGGCATATGTTGTAACCACTATACGCTACCACCAAAGAACCTGTTCACAATGCTATCCATTGTTATATATATGAGACAAAGAGTGTAGGTGTGTTTGTGAGTGTGTGTCTGTGTGTTGTGTGTGTTTGCCTGTGTGTTTGTCTGTGTGTGGTGTGTGTGTGTGTCTGTGAGTGTGTCTCTGTGTGTGTGTGTGTGTGTTTGTGTGTGTGTGTGTGTGTGTGTGTGGTGTGTGTCTGTGGGTGTGTGTTAAAATGTTGAAGTAGGAGAACGTTGAAAAAAGTAGGAATGGTTTTTAATTAAGTTGAATAACAACAATGTAAAAAAAGGTGGAAAAATTCAAAAAAAAAAATTGAAATGCTGAAGCTAAACTTGAGATAGAGCTTAATTCGAATGTTAAAGTAGTAAAAAAAAGTTGAAACAAGTAGGAATGTTTTTTATTAAGTGAATAAAATCAATGCACCATAAGAGCCAGAGCTAGATTTTAAACGCTGATGGTTTTGATGACTAAAAGTCTTCAGAAGATACGAACAACCAAAAAACGTATGGAATAATAAATAATCATAAGGGGGCTAAAATCCTTCATAAAATCAATAGACGAGCTGCCTGTGCAGGAATTGAACCCTGGCCCACCGCATGAAGGGCATTTTACATAACCACTGCGCCACCACTAAATTGCTGACCAGAAGAAAACATTTTAATATATAAATTATCTGTGTGTCTGTGTGTGTGTGTGTGTGTGTACCTCTGTGTCTGTGTGTGTCCTTGTGTATGTGTGTGTCTGTCTCTGTGTGTGTGTGTGTCTCTGTGTGTGTCTGTGTGTGTGTGTCTCTGCTTGTGTGTGCCTGTGTGTCTGTGTGTCTCTGCTTGTGTGTGCCTGTGTGTCTGTGTGTGTGTGTGTGTGTCTGTGTTTGTGTGTGTGTGTGTCTGTGTGTGTCTCTGTGTGTGTGTGGACACCCAAGGACTTGTTCAGGAAGCTATACATTGCAATATATAATGAGACAGACAGACATAGAGAGTTTTGGAGGTGAAGGGTTGCCATGGCTACTGTAATCAGTGGCCATGTTTGTAAACACAGCTAGGAAGCCTTTGATCTCTGTGATGTCATCTCTTTGATCTGTAATCAGTTAACGACCGCAGCTGTTGTACCCTTCTTCACCTGTAGGAAACGCAGCTCCTCAATGACTGAAACTAGCTCTCAAACAAATGGTCATTGCGCCAAAGGGATATGAGATAGAAAATAAATAACTTGCCCATGAGCACCTGAAGGACTTTGTGAACGTAATGATGTAAAATTCATGTGGATAAAGTTATAAATGTGGGCGTACTAGCAATTTAAAAAAGTGCTTTGCTCTGCTTTTTGCTCAGAAATGAGGACAATGTTTAACATTGCAGTGAATGGAGAAAAAACTGAAACTCTTGTCATTTGAAAGCTCGCTGAGAAAAAAGTATAATTCCTATCGCATAAATGGGCACATTGGCTGAAACTAGACAAGAATACCTACGTTTTGATGTATAAATTGTCCATGACAAGTAAGAATTGTTGGCGTGGGAGCAAGTTATAGAGAACAGAGTAAGATAATTTTTTCGAAGCCTTTCACTCTGATGACATCACTCCTCACTCTAACAAACGCAATACACACCCATTATAAATGCAGAAAAATCTTAAAATGTGCACTGTACTTAAACAGCTTTTTCAGAAAAACTGTAAAATATATCAATCTGAAAAGCCATAGTCGGATAGCTGAATAGTTTGTGAACGTTTTAAAGTTTGAATCAGGCCTGTAGGTGAAATACTGTAGGAGGAGATACATTTTGAAGCAGTAGAAGATTTGAAGGATTTGAAGCTTGCTCTCATTGACTTTAATGTTAAAAAAAATTGTTTAAAAGCTTAATATTTGAAAAAGTATAAATAGCAGAAAAATAGCTGAAGAAGTCCCATCATCTGCTGAAAGAGCTGAAGATTTGAAAAGTTGAATGGTTTAAATAGCTGAAAGTATGCAGAAGATACAGAGAGCCAAAAAACGTACGGAATAATAAAAAGAAAAGATAAATAAAGAACCGAATAACAATAGTTGGAATGCTGAACAGCATTCCCACTAAAATAAAGAACTGTATAACAATAGCTGTAGAAGCATTCCCACTAAATAAAGAACAGAATAACAATAGTGGGAATGCTGAACAGCAATCCCACTAAAATAATAAAGAACTGAATAACAATAGTTGGAATGCTGTGGAACAGCATTCCCACTAAAATAAAGAACAGAATAACAATAGTGGGAATGCTGTGGAACAGCATTCTAAAATTATGTAGGGCAGTAATGTTATGACTAGTGCTGTCAGTTAAACATGTTATTGACGGCGTTAACTGAAACCCATTTTAATGGCAACAATTTGTTTATCGTGAGATTAACGTTCATTTTGGCCCAGCAAACTTTGTAGTTTTTTCAAATGCCGTTGCAACAACTAGTAACGTTAGAAAAAAACTACAACACCCACCGGTTCTTCCTAGATCGGAAACAAAACAACAGGCACGCTGCACACACACTGTTTTGGGTTTGCGAACCGGCCAAAGAGTAGTAACAAACTAGGTGCTTTTCGGTGAGAATCGCCGTTTGAATGTCATCCACGTGAATTGTATTGATCCGAATAGTTTTTATTTGGGGGGAGGGGAGAGGGGGGTGTTGCTAATTTTGTTTTTAAATATGTATATAGCTGGTTCAGACTGTTTTAAAAGTATCATATCATATTGATAAGAGCATTAAAATTACAAAAAATAAATGGGACAAAAAGAAATCAAGGGACATTTAGAATAGATAAAAACGTGACATCAATGCGATTAATCGTGAGTTACCTATGAAATAAATGTGAATGATTGCGATTAAATATTTTAATCATTTGACAGCACTAGTCATAATGTAATATGTAGAGTTTAGATGAAACCAAACCCCCTCAGAGAGAAAAGAATGTGGGCGTCTGGTACCTCAGTATAAAAAGGTTTATTCCACCTTGTTTTTTTCAGCATTTAACAGCAGTTTGAGATGGAAGAGGTGTGATTGTATAGTTTTAGATGCAGCCTACAGATGTTCACACACCATGGCAACAGTGTGTGCATGACAATAAACTGTGTGGACGTTCCCATAAAACGGGGCGTTTGGTGTCATTTGAGTCTTGGATTGGCACTAAATGGATTGATGACTTCAGTCAAGAGGAACACGTCTTTAAATGGAGATCAATAGAGAAAATTTTAAAAAAATTAAAAAGTTAAGAGTTAAGAGTTTAAGAGTTAATTTTATAGATTGAATATTATGTGTGATATAGAATTCTCCAATCGGTCTTCTACTATCTGCAAAATCTCAGCAGTATGAAACAGACCAATAAAAACATAACGAGTTAATAAATATGAATATGAAATATATCCTGAACATTAGCGTAACTTTCTTCTACCAGATGGGGAATAAACATTTCTTAAGAACACTTATGGAAGGGTCAACATATAATTAAGCCAAAGCTGTACTTGTTAGGATATGTGTAGTTGTGGAACTCCAGTAAGAAGGCTGACTGCCTCTTCAAATACACTTTAAAATATATGATTTTCTCGCCTAAATTTTTACCTCCTAAAAAGTGCTGCAGTTTCCACATGCTTTGGCCCTCTGGGATGACCCTGAGTTCATTGTGAAGCTAACACTCTCAACTTGTTGTTTCTAGTGGCAGTGTGACACTAGGCTTACTGACACAGAGCTACAGAGGTTAGAACACAGAATCTCTATTTCCGTCCAAGTAAATCATCTGAAAAATTAATAAAAAACTACTGTAAGCATATTACAAACTGCTATATACTCAAATAGTACCCTAGCAACATGTCTCAACTTAGAACAGAAAAAATCCAGAAGAAAATGACTTATAAAATGGGATTTTTATGATGTCTTTCTACAGATAGTCTGTGCGTTTGTCTTATTTCTTATTTCTAAAAAAGCCCAAAAGTGCTAAATACAAAACTTCTGAAATACAAAAACACATCCACATCACCTCACACACATACCTAAAGAAGTAGATACATAGATTTATAGGAATAAGTAATCATAATTTGATGAAATGTTGAAATGCTATAAGAAGGCCATATTTTGGCTTTCAGACAGTTGGAGTCAACTCAGGGATGTTTTTTTGGCCATGTCTGGTACCATTCAACTCGTCTTTTTACTGGCTACACAGGGATTCCGTTTTATGACTGTTCTTCTAATTGGTGGGATCTACTGTCATTCTTTCCCACGTGGGCCCAATGGGGCTGTGGGATATGATTGGCTTAGTTTGAGTGTATCTCTTGGGGAATCATGCTATTGGCTGGCAACCAGGTTCATTAGAATCTGCAAACGATAAAAACCGAGAAATGATGCACTATCTAGATTTCTCTACGTCGAAACTTGACCAGAAACTACCAGATTGTGAGGGGACCAGATAATTATGGATTACAAGGCTTTGATATTCTAATACTTTGGAGTGTTTACAAAGTAGGAAAATCACGTTTTTGGCGATTTTTCACCGCTGTGATTAAAGACACGAGGAGACAGGTAGGGATGCACGCTCATTTTATACTCGAATCTTTCGGTCTTTCTTTACTTCAGAACATGATTATAACCGTTGTGAGTCACCTTATGCTTTGTGTGTGGGCTCGATGGAATTATGAGACTTTAAGCATGACCGTGTTGGTGACGATTTAATGCTTGCAATTCATGAAAGAAAACACGTTGTGGACAAACAGGTACCGGTTGAGGAACCGTGCGCTCAGAGAAGCTAAGCTACTTAGTCACTTCAGACATTGTAAGATGGATTCTTTTCTCTAAAACAGATGATGCTGAACTGCCACAGTGTATGAATGTGTGTGAATGGTGCCTCTACTATGAAGAGCTTTGAGTAGACTAGAAAAGCGCCGTATAAATAGAGTCAATTTTTTGTAAGTCCATTTAAAACCCATACTTTGAGGGGGGGGACAATGCTCACATGGGGTAGGTATTGCACCCCCTCACACACAATTTACGCCTATGATCCTGAAGTAGATATGTATTAGGCAATATATAATTGAGAACATTACTTAAATAAATGAAATTAAACTGAATTTCTCACATTTCTGCATCATCAACTAAATGCATGTAGGTTCCCATGGCAACACGATGCACGTAACTTTAAAGGGATGACAGTTGTTAACAGTTAAATTGTTCTGTTGTTATATGTAGTAAAATGAGCATACAGAGAACCTCAAAGTCTCATTGACACCTGTTTCCTCTGCAAATCTCACTATTTGAAACTTCCGCTGAAAACAAGCAAATCCCAACAAAGCTAATTGTTGACGTCAACTCGGTGGCTGTGCCTTATTTGGCGCTTTGTCACACCCCGACATTACACAATATATAAACACTAGTAAAGCTGCATCAGCGCAGGTGAAAAAAGGCTGTTCTTGAGATTTGTTTTAAGTGGGATAAATAAAGGTTAAATCCTGAAATAACTCCTAAATTTCTGACAGTAGTGCACCACCAGGGCAACACCATCTGTTCTGATAAAGCTCTGGTCAGATAAAGGCCTAAACTGCTCAAAAATCATCTTTCAGGTGGTGGTGAATGCGCAGTGATATGTCACATGCCTTCAGTGTGGGAGATCATTGTTGGAGCCATTTATGCTATTTTGTTATTTCATATTCTCTTGGTATATTTAACTATGGTTTAATATGATATTGCCTGGTTGTGTCTGTCTCGGGTGACTTGTGACTAGAAATGTCTCTGCTCTGCCTATTTGGCCGATCACATGTCCAGGTGGGACTGTGGAGGTGATTGGTAATGAGTGGCGGGAGTAGAAGGCACTGTTTTTGGACCGTGCTCATGACTGTGATGTGTACTTTATAAACATTTAAGTTGGTAACAAGTCAGCTGCTGCGTGACGGAGACAATCCTTACTCCTGACATAGTGCCTCCGGGCAAAATTACATTGGATGCCACAGTTCGAGTCCCACTGCCCTACATCAACCAATGTGTCCCTGAGCAAGGCACTTAACCCTTGTTGCTCCAGAGGCGAGCAACCTCTGACATACATCTTTTTAACCACAAAAAAAATTAAAAAATTATGAATGTATGTATGATGTTTCCAACATGAAAAGTATACATGCAGTATGTAAAAGTTACATGTGTACAACATTGTAATATGGAGAAATAGAAAACAGCAAAACGTTAAAGGAACTGTTCACAGTAACTGTCAGAGACTTTGAAGGTAGAAGATCACTGGAGCCCTACGTTAAACACTTCCCTGGTAACCCCGAGTTGGACCAATTAGAGACGTCACTGGTAGGGTTAGCATTGTCTACCTCAGATCATCTTTAGACTTTATGTCTAATAATCAATCAATCAACCAATCATTGGAATTGTTACTTTCCACAACCACACTGTTGAGCTCTATTATAAATTATTCTTATGGCTCTTTTTTGTAATATACTGAGTAAGTATTTTAATAAACTTCTCTTATGTAGTGAATTGTCTCATAATGTATCAAGATGTGATCCAGCCGTGTTTAACACTGTGTTTTAATAAGTAATACTCACGTTGCCATGGTGACGGGTTCCCAGGAGATTAGGATGGAGGACCTTGTAGTTTTCTGGAAGAACAAGTCAGTGATCAACCACAGTGAGTTTGATATGGGGGGTGCATGGCTCTGAGCTATAGATCAGGTCCATTCCTGCTTTATGACATCACTTTAATCAGAGTTAGTAACTTCTTCTTGAGAGAGAAACCATAACATACAGTTTATCTCTATGTTGATGTTTTCACAGACAAAATAATATCTGTTGACCATCCTATATACAGATAATGATTCAAAAGAGTAAATGATTTAATCTGAAATGATTATCTACATTCACCTACTACCTAGTCACCTACTGATCACCTACTATCTGCCCACAGTACAGAGACAGCCCTAGTCAGAGTCACAAATGACCTCCTCATATCATCTGATGCTGGCTCCTCATCCCTCCTCATCCTCCTTGACCTTTCTGCTGCATTTGATACCGTCGACCAGGGCATTCTCTCAAACCGGCTCCACCTCACTACTGGACTAAATGACACTGCCCTGAGTTGGTTCAGATCTTATCCCACAAAACGGACAGAATACATCTTCCTAGGCCACTCTAAATCAAATCCACACACAGTTACTGGTGTCCCCCAGGGGTCAGTCCTTGGCCCCATCCTCTTCATCCTCTACCTTATCCCCCTTGGTCAAATCATCAGCTGCCACAATATTTATTTCCACTGCTATGCTGATGACATACAGCTCTATGTTCATGTCACAGCTGACACCCCACCCTCACAGTCATCCTCATCAAAACTCACCACCTGTCTGGAGGAGATAAAGGTTTGGATGGAGCAAAACTTTCTTCAACTCAATAGCTCCAAAACCGAAGCCATCTTGGTTGGAACTCCTCATCAGACCAAATCATCATCATCCATCACCAGCATCACCTTTTCCGGTACTAACATCCCGCTCTCATCAACAGTTAGTAATCTTGGTGTAAAAATGGACTCCCAACTCACTTTTGAAGCCCATATAAATCACCTATGTAAGACCTCTTTCTACCACCTCTGTAACATCTCCAAACTCCGACCCATTCTCTCCCTCCCAGACGCCGAAAAGCTGCTTCATGCCTTTGTCTCCTCCAGACTGGACTATTGTCTTCTCCAGACCAGACTATTGCAGAGCACTTCTCATTGGGATCCCTAGAAAGAGTCTGCAGAGGCTTCAGTACATTCAAAACTCTGCAGCTAGGATCCTGATGAGAGTGCGGAAACATGAGCATATTACCCTCATTCTCCACTCACTACACCGGCCCCCCATCTCCACCAGGATTGAGTTTAAGGTTTCCCTCCTCACATATCAATGCATCCATGGACATGCCCCCCCTTACCTCAAAGAACTTATCAAACCACAGAACACAACCCGCTCCCTTCGCTCCACTCACTCAAACCTCCTCCACATTCCCAGAACCAGACTCAGGACAATGGGAGATCTGTGGAATGCCCCCCCCTGACACCTTGAGTGTTTTAAAAAAAGGCCTTAAAACCTCTCTTTTTAGCAAAGCTTTTGGTCCCCTTTAGATGTTTTTTTAACCTCTCTTCTAAGAATAGCTTTGTAGCACTTTGAGATTTAGTGATGAAAAGTGCATTATAAATATGTGTTATTATTATTATTATTATTATTATCTATCACGTTCTAACCCTGACATCTGGCATTATAACATCAGAGGAGTGTGTATTTGGGAACTTCTCTCTGGACTCCATCTTTAGAAACATAAGTCCTAAATGCTCGACCAACAACAACCCTGGACCGACTGGAGGGCCCAGCACAGTTATAGCTGTTCACATTTCACATTAATGCCATCGATTAACACTTTACCATGATTTATTTTCTAGGAAATGTAATGGGAAAATTACAGTATTCTCTATTAGTACTAATACTAGACGCAATATTGTCACCTAGAACAAAAAACATGTAGAAGGTATTCCTACTTATGCAATGTTTTTATCTGAGGTGTATGAATTGGCTACTATGATCTCAAAGGTACAGGGAAGGGAAGTAGAGTTTTTGGTTTATTTAGGTGCAACAAATTATGTGCTCCAATAATCTTTATTTTTGAATCAAAAGCTTTCTGGTAGAATTGTTCTGTGCAGAAGTGCAAGTGGAGCAATTGTCCCAGAAAGATTTTCAACCCCATGATGTGTTTACATAGGTATCTAAATGATTCGGAGCAGAAAAGAAGTGTAAAATGTTTGTTTTTGCTCTCTCCTGTGTCCTGTAAATTGGTTAGGTAGAGTAGGGGTAGGCGGATCGATCTACATATCGATAGTATCGATGCCAACGCTGGTATTGGTATTTGATCGATACGACTGTAATTGAATCGATATTTTAATTTAGATATCTCTCCTCTACGTTCACTATACTTTGCTTGTAAAACCAAGGAACTCATTGTGGACTTCAGGAGAAACGCTGACCTACACCCACCCATCCACATCAAGGGGACAGCGGTGGAGCGTGTGGACAGCTTTAAGTTCCTGGGTGTCCACATCTCTGAGGACCTGAACTGGACGACCAACTGCTCCAAACTTATCAAAAAGGCGCACCAGCGCCTGTTCTTTATGAGGACCCTGAAGAAGAACCATCTGTCCTCAGGGATCCTCAAAAACTTTTACCGCTGTACCATTGAGAGCATCAACACTAACTGTTTTACTGTTTGGTATGGAAACTGCTCTGTCGCCGATCGGAAGGCACTGCAGAGGGTGGTGAAAACTGCCCAGCACATCGCAGGGGCACCACTCCCTACCATCAAGGACATCTATAGGAAGAGGTGTCTGAAAAGGGCCAGGAAAATCACAAAGGATTCCACTCACCCTGCACATACACTCTTCTCCCTCTTGCCCTCTGGGAGGCGTTACAGAAGCTTACGGACCAGAACCACCAGGCACCGGAACAGCTTCTTTCCTACAGCTGTCACGCTTCTGAACGCCTCCTGATACAACTATAAGAATTGCAACCCCCCCGTCCACCCATACAATAATAATATATGGACTGTCCTCACACGCACACACATACCATGGACTGTCCCACACATACACATATGTATATAATCGTTATATATTTTGTAAATCTAATCTGCCATTATTTAGCCTGTATTATAAATCCGCTAATACATATATAATACATATATAATCTTTTTACTAACAATCCTTTTACTAACACTCCTGTATATTCTGTATAATCTGTGCATAGACCTCCTATATTTATATTTATACACTACATTTTATAGTCCCTTACAATTATTTACTTTTTTTTGCTTATACATGTATTTTATACTCTGTATAATCTGTATAATCTGTCATAGAGCTCCCATTTTTATATTTTTATACAACATCTTAAAGTTCCTTACTATTACATTTGCTTATACATAAAATTATATACAATATTTATACCCTGTATAGCAATTCTGGATAGATGTAAATCACATTTCGTTGCTTGTACTTGTGACAGTGCAATGACAATAAAGTTGAATTGAATTGAATTGAATTGAATTGTGTCTTCCACCTTCCTGAGACAAAAACAAAGAAATGAGGAGGGAAATCAATCCACTTCCAGACCCCCGGCACAGAGACAGAGTTCGTTGGGAGAGTAATTTCAGAGAAGCAGAGAATACCCAGGTAGCTTGTAAGAGTAGGCTAATATTATGTTAGTCATGTCATATCGCGTCTTGTGTATTAGTTAGTGTGATTGCTCAAGAATAAGACATCGCAAAGCTGAGAGCAACCTGACGAATTTTAATTAATTTAGACCTGGGCTGTATTCACTTATCCTGCGCGTCCCCTCTAACATTAAAATACACTTGTGCAACTTGTGTGCACTTGTTATTTAGGCCTACAGCCTAAATGTCCATTGTCTAGCATGGCAAACACCTATATTGAGCTGTTGTCTAAGATAACAACTGGCTCGTCCATATGCTTGCATATAGGCTATCATGCACTCATGATTGCTTCCATCTCAAACATCCATCATTACCGCATATATTGATAAACTAGAAAATAAACATGAATGTTGAGCAATCACACACATTTTGTTGTAGGCCTAGTATAGATCACACATTCAAATAATATATGCAGCCCATTGAAACATGTTATCTATAAACATAGTATTTTTTGCTCTTAGGACCTGCTATATTTAGGCTAAATTATTGACATACAGTGGTGCTCAAAAGTTTACATACACATGCTTATGTTGACTAAAAAGAGGAATAAAAAAATCATGTTTTGGAAATTTATTTTAATACCTAAATTAAAAAATGAGGTAAATCCAACCTTTAAGGACACCAATTTCTTTGTGAATGAATAACGTATTGTAAATAAATAAATGTTCTTATTTAAAATACAGGGGTCATAAGTATACATACCCCTATGTTAAATTCCCATAGAGGCAGGCAGATTTTTATTATTAAAGGCCAGTTATTTCCTGGATTCAGGATATTATGCATCCTGATAAAGTTCCCTTGGCCTTTAGAATTAAAATAGCCCCACATCATCACATACTCTTCACCATGCTTAGAGATAGGCATGGTTTTATTTCAGTTAGACTAATACCTGGTTTGATTTGCATTGAGAGATGATTTTATAGAAAGTATCCCATGCCTATCTCTAAGCATGGTGAAGAGTATGTGAGGATGTGGGGCTATTTTAATTCTAAAGGCCAAGGGAACTTATCAGGATGCATAATATCCTGAATCCAGGAAATAACTGGCCTTTATAATAAAAATCTGCCTGCCTCTATGGGAATTTAACATAGGGGTATGTATACTTATGACCCCTGTATTTTAAATAAGAACATTTATTTATTTACAATACGTTATTCATTCACAAAGAAAATTGGTGTCCTTAAAGGTTGGATTTTACCTCATTTTTTAATTTAGGTATTAAAATAAATTTCCAAAACATGATTTTTTTATTCCTCTTTTTAGTCAACTTAAGCATGTGTATGTAAACTTTTGAGCACCACTGTACATTAAACGAGACACTTTATTATTTCACCTAGGTGATTCCCCAAGAGCTGTGGATATTACTCTGAAGCTTACCAAAATGATCGCAAAGGACTTGCAACCTGTCTCTATAGTTGAGGATGAGGGTTTTAGGGATTTTGTTCATACCCTCGAGCCACGCTACAAGATTCCAAGTAGGAAAAGTTTAACGGTGGGGAAAATACCAGCATTGTATGAAGAGTGCCGCTCAAAAGTGAAACAATCTCTGGATGTTACAAACAGTGCTGTACTTACAACAGACATATGGACATCACAAACCACAGAGGCTTACTTAACTGTCTCATGCCATATTATTGATGAAAACTGGCAAATGCAAGCATATGTCTTGGAGACCTGTTGTTTTTCAGGACAACACACCGCTGACAACATTTGTTCAGAATTGAAAAGAATCACTGATGAATGGGGTATATCAGACAAAATTCAGGCCGTAATCACAGATAATGATGCCAATATGGTTGCTGCTGTGCACAGAGCAGGGTGGAAACATTATCCATGCTTTGCACACACCTTAAATTTAGTGGTGAAAGACTCCATTGAGGCTCTCCTCTCCTGGACATCCAACGCAGATGTAGTGATATAGTAACCTTCTTTCACCACAGCACAAGAGCAGCAGAGAGGCTCAAAGAAATTCAAGAACAACAGAATTTTCCAGAGCATAAATTGATTAAATCAGTGGAAACGAGGTGGAATTCAGTGTTCTACATGTTTGAGAGACTGCATGAGCAGAAGGATGTTGTGACCACTGGGCTCTGTCTGCTTGGAAAGAGCTCACTGTGCCTAAGCGAGGAAGATTGGTCAAGATAAGTCTATCCATCGATGCCCTGAGACCATTTGAGGATATCACCAGAGAAATATCATCTGAAAAACATGTTTCAGATTCCCCTGGTATCACTCCTTTTGAAATCAACTGCATCTAATGAACGCCAGGGTAACACGCTAGCTGCTGAGCTGTCAGCACAATGTCAGCGTTGTTTCAGAGGTATTGAAACCTGTTATGGTCTTGCTGTCAGCACCTACCTGGACATAAGATTTAAAAACCTTGGGTTCCGTGATATGGCAAATGTTGAACCTGTGAAAGCGCGACTCATTACTGAAATGCAATTGATCAACCAGACCTCAGCCCCTTCAATGTCAGCCCCTCCAGAACCAAGCTCAAGCTCTGCCACCAGCTCTGCCTCATCAATGGCTCCTGTGACTACCTAATGCTCCCCTGCAGGGGCTGCTGCAAAAGGTGGGATATGGATGGAATTTGATTCCCAAGTACTGGCTTCTCAGCAGCATCGCACAACTGGCACAGATTCCCTAATTGAAATGCGCCGCTACACAGAAGAGAAGCCAGTTCCAAGGGATCACGACCTTTGGTGGAAAAAGAATGAGGCAACATTCCCTTCTCTAAGCAAGCTAGCAAGGAAACACCTGGGAGTCATTGCCTCATCAGTTCGATCAGAAAGGATCTTTTCAAAGGCTGGGCAGCTAGTGAGTGATAGAAGAAGTGCCATAAATGGGAAAAATGTAAATATGTTGTTGTTTCTCAATAAAAATCTGGTTTGTATTCATTCTACAGTGCCTAGTAACTAATAATTTTGTGCACTTCAATACATTAATAAAAAAATATTGCCTAAAGAATTGATCATTCATTCACCTCAGAAATAATGAAATGCTCTCCCCTACACAAAAGTATTTTTTTAAGTAAAAAGTATCGTATTGGTATCGGTATCGATACCAAATTTTGCAGTATCGCCCACCACTAAGGTAGAGATCTAATGTTTGGCATAGTTAGTTTGGCAAACTCCTACAGGTCTCAAGGTTGTGAGATTAGAAGTCACAGCCCTGCCTGACTCATTGTTTTCACACACACACACACACACACACACACACACACACACACACACACACACACCTCAGCTTATTTTTTTAGTGCCCCGGTACTGCCTCGCCCAGCCACCCACACACACAAAGCACTTTTCTGAAGGGCGCAGCAGGCTCGCTGTGACAATGGAAGAACACAGGAAGAGACAAACATGGTGTATGACACAAATGTATTCTTGTTCTCCGTTTTCTGTCTGTGTTTGTGGGGGTGCATTTTGGTTGTTAAACAGATATGATAGAGATAAATCTGACAACACCATATATTATAACACCACTTCTTCTCCCATTAATGTTACTACTGATGCACGGTACACACACACACTCAGTTGTTCACTCGACAAATAAAGGAGTAAAATGAGTAGAGCGCTCTTCACCTTTTTCGTCTAAACAGTATTGGAAACCGGAGTACAAGAAATATAAACAAAGTAATAACCTTAGGACAACAGACTTCACGATAGTAGCTAATGCATCAAATACCTTTCTGTTGCAACCATGCAATTACTTTCAGTCCGAAAATGACAAAATCAACTCAAATGATTAACATGGTGCAAAATAAATGGGTTCTTTCTCTTAACAAAGATGACACATTCTCATCCAAATATGACTGGGTTCAATCAGCAAATTTACACGTGATGTAGGGATCAATGACTCATGTTTTGCATTTTGCATCATTGTTTCCCCACTCACAGAAACAGGCTTCACCCATTAAACCACTCGTGCTAAACCTAATTAACTATCTGTGCACTGACTGCATTTTACCTTAAGAGCTTAATGTGAAATGACGAGTTACATTAGCAAATTTGTCTAATTCTTCAGTGGTAGGGTTTAGTTAATAACGCAATATTGATAAGATACATAAAAGTCTGGAAAACCTGACCACCGTCATGTTTGCGGGGTTCAGCGAGCTATGCTTAACATGTTACTTCAGAACCAGATGGGTCTAGATTTACTGTTAGCAGCTCAGGGGGCGGCTCTGTCATGTATTAGGTGATCAATGCTGCACATTCATCCCAGACATTGAAGGTAACCTCACAGACACCGTCCATCAGCTAAACCACCTCACCATTTTTCTTAGGGCTCAAGATGTCCCCCACACTGATTCTGGGGGGGATTGGGGCGCTTGGATATTTGGGGAGGGGTGGAAGGCTTGGATGGGGAATATTGTGATTCCAGTAATCTCTGTGATCTGTTTCTGTTCTGAAGTATTTGTTGTATTATCCCATTAATATGAAAAATTATTTTCTTTGTTCACTCTTGAGAAAGTTCAGTATCAAACCTTACAACTCAAAGATGATGGGCCTGAATTGTTTCATTTGCCCTCTTACAATGAGAACGTTTACAATCTTGAAGAATAGATGACGTGGAGACTGACAGAAACAGTTGCCTAGAACGGTGTTTATCATAGCAGGTCTCAGGTCCCAGGTCGAGAGCAGAGCCTATCCAAGAGACAAGATGTCCTTTTTCAGCTAAGATAGAATGACCGGTCAAGACACACGAGGGACAGATTCAGAAATACGTAATAGCTTTGTCATTTTTGATTGTTCTCTCGAGAAAATAATTAAACTCTTCAACCAAATATCTAAACTTTTAATCCAGTTTGCAGCCTGTCTTTATTTTGTTTCAACAAGGTCTCTCTACCACACAAATTCCTCACTCGCTGAACAGAAACTTCCACAACAGAAACCCTTTGAAGATCAGCTTATGTAACAAACAGGAAGACAGACTGATTCAGAAACATCCAACCTGTGGTACATACCTGTGTTGTTGAAGTCCTGGTCCACCCAGGAAGAGGATCAGTGAATGTATCTGGAGGTCCTGAAGCTCGGTGACGGGGTGACTACGGACACTGTCTGGAAGAAAGGAAATAATCAATGTAATGTAGTATGTTCAGGTATTAGTTATGGTAAATACATTTTCCACCTGCATTCAAATGTGGAGTATCTCCTGGTAATATTATTAGTAGTAGTATTGGAAGTATCATTTAAAGTATTTCCAGTTCCAAAGTGTTCTTACCTGTGCTGTTGGTCTGTGATGCTGAGGAGGCAGAGAGACAGAGAACAGGTAATATACCTTCAGAAAGGGGAGGAGACTCTGTGGTCACATGATTTACCAGAAACTGTCTCAGAGACGGAGTACCTTATAGACTGCAGTGAATTCTATTTTAAGATTTTAATGTCACGTGATTTCCCAGAAACTGTTTGACTTCAAATCATCAGTCTAACTGGAGGGGACGTGAGGGAGGAGTTCTCTTCAGATAAAACAGTTTCTGATCACCTGAGATTAAGTTCAGGTGTTTCAGCAGCAAATAAAATGAAATCATAATTAATAAATGTATAAAAGAAAATGTCACTGGTGATTAGAGAGCCCGCATCCTGTACATACAGTTAAGGTGGTTATGGTAGTTATGGTGCTGAGGAAACGGTGACGAGGAAGTTTTAGCGTCACATCACGGTGATCTCCTAGTTCTCAGCCTCCAGTCACATCTCCTATTACACGGCCTTGCTGTTCAGAAGTCAGATTAAGGAGGTATTTAGGCTGATACTGTTAGAATTTAAAATGTTATATGTGTTTAAACATTGTGTGTGAATTGCATTATAAATTTAAGCTACATTATTTCAACATAAATGAGACATGTTGGTCATGCATTAAGTTTGTTGTTATAAGTATATAGTTTGTTGTTTGTTACATTAAGTTGTTTGCAATACTTCTGTTTTATAATATAGATGTTCTGGTATATTTTGTTATAATCCACCTCTTCTAAATGTGTCAGAAGTAGAATTGATTGTTAGGGATGCTGCCTGTGTCTGGTTTCAGCCTTTTACACCCACTGATTTATTCCTAAACTGAGAGTCATAAACCTTCAGTCACATTCCAACTGACAAGATAACGGATAAGCACACAAAGAAATCACTGTGGTCTAAAGACCCCACCCTTTTGTGAGATAATACTGGGGGTCCAAGAGCCAAAGAGTCAGACAAATTTGGGGGAGAGCCGTGTTAGGTTGACTCTGTATTTGTCTCTAGGATATCCTATGTAATAAAATGGATTCACACATCCACATCTGAGATTTAGATACTAAGTGACTGAACCCTGAGAATGGAGCAGGATTTAGCTCCAACACCACCTCAGCTTTAAAATTAACTTCTTTACACATATTTCTACAGACAGGACCTTTGATGTTCATTTGATGTTTATAATTTGCAGCTGCTAGTGTATTGGGGCTCACTTTGACAATTAGAAATAAAAATAATTTTTGTGACATATAATATGAATGTCTAATCTGTCATTTGATGCCTTTTGGAGATTTTTCCATCTTTTCTTGGCTTCTTCATGCTCATTAATACACATTTTTACCTGGGGGGGCCCAAACTTTCGAACCCCACTGTATGATGTGATTATTATTGGACCCTAATTAGTATAAAAATGTAATTGCTGTACTCTGAATCTAGCTCAAATGAATTTACATGTTCTTGCAGGCTGGGAACATGAATTACAATAATAAAGCTTCCCCCACTATCGCCCCGTTAGCACTACAGAATGTCTTACTGTTGGTGAAAGAAGTGAAAGTCTTTAATTACTTCTGTAAATGCATCTTGAAAAATTAACATTTTTTGGACTTTTTAATTACTGGACATTAAAGATGAACTAAACTGGAATTTTGATAATGGTGATATAACAGATGTATTTTATTTCTTCTCATTGGTACTATTATTAAAATGGGTAACTTTGTTAAAAGGGATAAAATGGCAAGTTGAAAGTGTTGTTTTTGTAACATGGGTGCTGCCATGTTGGAATTCCACAATCTACTACGTCACTGGCATGGTAAGCTACTCCGTGGCTAACTAGCACTAGCAGCGCAGCCATAGCAACAGCAAACAAAGAGTCGGAGGCTAGCGGACATATGGCTGGGGAAACGGAAAGAATGAAGTCTGGGGGGCTCATACTGTCTTGGCCCTGGCTGCAGTAAGGACCTGTACAGAGCTAAGGCAGCTGGGGTTACGACACATTTCCACAGGCTACCTTTGACAAGGAAAAAAACAATCCTGAACTCATGGCTAGGAGCTAGCTGCCTTAAAACGGGCTAGCCCTCTGACAGCCCCTGGATTTCGAGTCTGTTGCATTTTTTAGCGACAGACTATTTGGAAAGCTGTGCTTCTGATACAACAGGGTCCCTGGTGAGGTTAAGTCCAACAGACTGAAACCTGAGGCCTGCAGGCTCCAGTGCAGGGCAGACCGATAACCCACCGGCTAGTAACACCACCGATGCTACCTGCCGCAGACCGGGCGCTGAAACGCTCACGGCAGGCAGAGGACAGAGAGGGAGCGATGGTTACCGGTTGTCAGCTTACTCTCAAGTCTACTAGGCAAAGGGCTGGGTGTAACGTTGTTGTCACACAAAACACGAACATATTCACTTACAACAATAAAGCCCAACGTGTCGGCTTTATAGCGTTCATCAAAACAGAGACTGACACACTGGGCATTACTGAGACACAACACCGAGCTAGACACCAACGATCCGACCGAGGGAAAGGGCTAGTAACTAAATACGTTGGCAGCTCTTATGACAAACTACCCAAGCTAGCACTCCGACCCTAGACTGTAGAAATAAACCCAGACCCCCAAGATATCACAGATCGATAATAATACGTTTACTAGCTACTAACTAAACCACAGAACCCAACGTCCCTCTCTAATCACCCTGAAGCTAGCGGATGTTCGCCGACTCAGGGCACATTGTTGATGCAGAAACAGCTGCTAGTTCCATTGTAAAAATCTGCCAACTCCGCAAAACTGGTGACTCCTCCGCGCATCTCTGGTCAAACTGGGGTAACTCTCCTACGTGCAGCTAACTTGTACTTGTGTTTTATCTGTTTTAATGATTTTGTGTAAAGCACTTTGAATTGCCCTGTTGCTGAAATGTGCTATTCAAATAAAGCTGCCCTGCCCCTGCCCTAACAAGCGATCCCATTGGATTAATTCGTCCAATCGCATTTTCCATTTATCTGCCTCTATTCTCTTAAAGGAACAGGACCATAACCATGTTTTTCTATTTTCTCTAAATGGACATGATATATTAGCAGTCTATTTCCTAAAATGCATAATATGCTTGGATACAATAAAGGAGGGTGCATGACAGTAAGCACTGTCACCCCCCCAAAGCAATCCTGTACCTCAGTGGAGCCTGAAACTGATTGTCCTCCATGTGGTGGTAGTCAGACACTACAGGCCTGTCCCTCACAGGCTCAAATGCGTAATCCGTGCCATTAAAATAAATTTTTTTTGTGTGTATATTATGTGCTGCAGCCGATGCCTGTATACCTTCGCAGGTCCTACCATGCCAGTGACGTCATTGATATTATCAGCGTTCTATTACTAACAAACGCAATTTTTGTGTTGCTTAAAAAAAAGCTATATTGATTTTTTAAATATTTTTTTTAGTGTAATTCATTTGTGATTACCATAACCAACAAGTTATCAAAAGTTAGTTTTTCAGTTCAGTTCCTCTTTAAATGTGTGAGCATTTACTGCGTCTCTTTTCCACTGTAGTGTTCATATTTTGGAGTCTTCTCCTCCCCAGACCCAGTGTGACGTTCATTGGCTCACTTTCAGCTGGAGTCTTCTTTCTAGAAGTGGATCTTTTGACTAAATGTTGATTCTGAGTAGGTTTCCACGGCTCTGATTTGGATCAGGTCCCAAATTTAGGACCAATAAAGTTATTTAAGCAAGAGTAAATATGGATAGAGGACATTTTTACAAAGACACTTGATGTCCACATGTCAAATAATGTCCTGCCAGTGAAAGACAGGAAGGTCTTTTAAGTATACGATGTAAGATAATCCGGTAACCCTTCCTTTTACAGTCCCCTAATTACCAGGTATTTACCTGGTAAATATATGGTAAGTTATAGTGGTTAATTGGTAATTACCACAGGTAACAAGTATGTAAATGCACAGAAACTACAAACTAATTACTAGGTATTTACCTGGTAAATATATGGTAAGTTTTAGTGGTTAATTGGTAATTACCACAGGTAACAAGTATGTAAATGCACAGAAACTACAAACTAATTACTAGGTATTTACCTGGTAAATATATGGTAAGTTTTAGTGGTTAATTGGTAATTACCACAGGTAACAAGTATGTAAATGCACAGAAACTACAAACTAATTACTAGGTATTTACCTGGTAAATATATGGTAAATGATGTATTTGTGTGTAATTACTAAAGGTGATTAGTATGCAATTACAGAGAAACTATAAGGGAATAAACACCACTATTAAATATCAACTCAACAAAGTACTGTGTACTTATTACCTGTTTAGGTTGGTAATAACTCAGATTTAATTGTGTACTTCCTCAAAATGTAGGCAACCAATTTTTAGAAACACCTCCAGTATTACCCATCAATTCAAGTTAGGTTTGTAGTTATCCAAGGGTTATGTTGGTAACAGCCCATGTTTATTTATTACTATCTTGAAATTAAGATGTAGTTTCCAATAAATTACCATGTCTTACATAGTTGTTCTTCATGGATACACCCATTAATAGAGGGTTTATCACATTATTTACCTTACACTTACCTGGTAACTACCCCGCAGGAACAGTTTCTCCTAGTGTCATGGCACATACTGGGTATGTTCTTGAAGATGTTTTTACAATTTACTCAGTAAGTAAAGTGCAACTGTACTGTAAAAGGAAGCCTTGTTTATTTCCATGGTATTACCAGACTCTTACCACATCTTTTGCTACTGTTTATACATTTATGAAATCACAAACTTTTACCATGTGTGTTCTGAAACTTAACTAAAACATTCTCAGTAAGTAAAGTGCAACTGTACTGTAAAAGGAAGCCTTGTTTATTTCCATGGTATTACCAGACTCTTACCCTATAATCTGTCATAGATTTTCCTCCACTTTTTCGGCAGCTACAATTACTATGTAGAACAACAGTATTTACTCATTAAGAAGGCTGAAAATATACTGTAAAAAGAAGGTACCTTTTACATGGTATCAAAAAGAATTTAAATAAAGAGATATTTACAAACTTAAATCGTATTAACAACCCTTAGTAGAAACTGGGTTCAAACAAACAGAACCCGAACAAAGTGCAAAAGTGGGCATTAACAATAAGGACAGCAGTGTGGCCTCTCACTTTCTAAATTTATATTTAATGGGGAGCAGCTCCGAATCTTGTTTCATTTTGTTTATTTTTTCCCCAAGAGGTTTGTTGCCCTCTAAGAAGGCCTTGCAGGTTTTTGCATAATTGCCTACAGTGTCCTCCTTGAACACTGGCAGCGGGCCGAAGTTTTCGCCTTCTGCAGCAATCACAATTTCAGCAATGATAGCAGTCAACGCGATCGTGTTCCGGTCCACATCCAGTGTTCTGCAGCTGAGGCTCACGCTCCTGGTGCGTCTAAACTCTTTTAAGTCCTCTGGACTCTGAACTACAAGACAGATCATAAAACCACATTAAAACATTATATCATAACCACACAAAAATAGAGTGTTGACTATATAAAACCGGACATTCAGTCATTAAGTGAATAACCTGAAGCAATCTAGTGCCATCACAACTCTTCTTCTGTGACATCAATAATGTATTACAATAAAACACATGACTGATTCATTATTGAATATGGTTGAATATGGCAGATGTATATGGAGTTGTGGATTGTGTGTGTTGGCAGTAACCTTAGCCTTATACTTTTAACACATAAGGGCACTGCATTGAAAATAACATTCTTATATTAAGAAAATGTCATATGTAAATACAAATGTAATTTAGTTGTGAGCCTTCTTTTTTTTTAATTATATGAGTCACCTCGTTTTCCAAATGCTGTGTGGGTTTTCTTCTTCTTCTTCTTCTGCTTTCTCTTCCTGTTCCCTCTTTCAGAAGAGGAGTCCGACTCAGAGTCAGATGTTGAAGAGTCTGAAGAATCCATAACCCTCTTTTTGTGAGACCCTTAAACAGAGTAACAAAGGTTTTTACAAATCAAGCAAGCGACACAGGTTCAAGGTTTAACTGATAAAGAGAGAAAACACCCAGAACAACAAACAATCCACAGGACCTTACGGGACGTAACATTGTGGAAAAAAGCCTTCTGTGTTGGTTATGGGAGGACCACAGTCTGGATACCTTTTGAAGTTGTTGAGGGTCCAGTCTTTACTAGGTTGCAAGCTTTCTCCCTAAGGAAATCCCGTTCTTCTCTTAGAAGCCGGTTCTCCTCTTTCAGAAGCCTGTTTTCCTCTTTCAATAATTTAAAATCCTCCCGGAACTTATCCATGGTTGGAGCAGTGGCTTTCTGTTGAATCTCTACAACTATAATAGATGCAAACAGAAATATATTTAATGTTTAAGTATTTCTTTTTCATTTTACCGTTAACTCCAATGTGCACAACTTGTTCTATTTCAATTGCACTGCAGAGCTTTGTAGTAATCAGGCATCCATATGGGAAAGGCCTTTAATTCCTATTGCACTAAAATAATATAGGCTACTATGAAACAGTTTTTTTTATTTCAAACAGAATATTATTTGTGTAAAAAATTTCCAATAATAATATCAAATACACGTCATTCATTTGATCTAGCTCCGACAGACAGCTTATACGCTTTTATTTTGAAGGCAGCAACGTAACAAATACAACAGCAGGATGAGAGAAGTGTAGCAAGTTAGCAGAGAGCGATGGACTTCACATGACAGGATTCAGAAATTGGATTCATTTTTATGAAAAGCTGTTTTGATTCTTTTGATCAGTGGACCCTTACAGACTGAAGGAAGATAAATAATCAGGAACGGACACATTCGGACTTAACGAGGCTTCAAAGGTCTCTTGTACCTGCACGTTACAGCAGTAACTTTAATCTATAAGAATTAGACTTTGGGGCTCATTGTTTCCGTTAAATGAACTGAACGACTGAAGTGTGGAGAATTTAACCGATCTAACGATGTGCCAGCATGTCCATACTGACACACTGATTAAACATTAATATTTGTATTAACGATCTAAGCAGCTTAGAAGCAGCTAACTGTAATGTGTGCTGTTATACATGTTGTAGGTTGTTTACTGCAAATGTTGCTGACGTTAGCCTGATAGTTAAGTTATGCTAGCAAATAAACAAGTTTTTGCAGAGCTGTGACTGAGCAATCACACTAACTGTAAAAACCGTAACGTTACAGTGAAAAAAACAACTTGTAAGAGTGACAGTTGGTGGCACACTAAACATTTGATTTGGCTTATTAAATTCTTTACTAAAGTTATGTAATTTTAAGCCAACGTTACCTTCATTATCCAACTGAACCGGCCCATCATCTGGGGGGCTTCTGCTCTTATTGGTTCGTCTGGTAACTCGCGTCCTTGGCATGACTCTGTGTTTAACAATATTGAATATGATAAAAAGAAATTAAACAATGAAAATATCATAGCTAAAACACTTAAGTTATTTGTCTGAAATTAGCACTTGGGTTATAACGATATAACGTACCTTCTCTCAGTAGATAACCTCAGCGCTCTTTCTGCCGCCGTCGATATTCAGACTCTTCCGGTTTGACGCATTTCCGGTCTTTCCGCGGGCATTTGCTTCAGTGATTGCGGCGCCACGACAGTGTGAGTGTAATTAATTTATACATATCTATAATATACATGTTAAATTTAAGAGACACAAGAGTAGGCTACTACAGCTACATCTAATATTACGTCTCTTATAGTCTGTATTTTTCAGAAATATGACACTGACAAGAACATTACTTCAGAGGACAGCACAAGGGGGTAAAAAATTAATAAAATGGCTACAGAGGGAGAGGCTTTTGTCAAGTAAAAAACGATGCCCTGTGTGCAACAGCAGAATGAAACTCAAAAGAACCAACACGACCAAGGATGGATATAGGTGGTAAGAGCCAAGCATCACTGCCACACAGGCTACACCTGGATCAATGTGCCATTAGAATATACAGTGTGTAGACTGGGGGACAAGTGACAGTAAGCACAACTATGGGACAGTGATACTGTATTGTAGCATCCTGAGTTAGAAAGGATGTTATGTTACATAACAAACATATTTCACAAGTCAAACACCCAATTTGAATCAGATTTAAATATTTCACATACTAAAGAGAAAACACAAAGCCTTTAGAACATCACCTGGGAAAATCTAGCTTCTGATGATGCCTACAGATCACAGACTCAATACCGTTACTGCATGGAAAGGTTATGTGACCAAGAACTCACTACAACTATTCTGCATAATGTTAATCTGTCCAAATACTTTGAGTACAAAAAGTGCTAATCTCATCCTGTATGGATGTAAGTACCCAAAACTGAAGCTGACAGTGTGTACTTTAACCTCAAGGCCACGGAATCCTTTCACACTGATGGTGTTGAAGTACAGAAACAAAACATAGACTTACAGTACTCATTCTAAGTTTAATGTTCAACAATGATCACCCAGTACTTTATTACAGTCTGACAAACTATGCAATGTTGGATGTTTACAGATTATGTCATATGTTACAGGAGCTGTAGAAAGGCAAACCACAGGGGAAGGGGCATCACACGATCCATCAGAGAGGGCTCAATATTCTCCAGGTCACACATTACGTTAGCATCATGGATGAAGATTATGCACAGGTTGGGAGCTCTCTCTGTTTCTCTGTCTCATGCTCGTTCTTTGTTTTGGTTACACTGTAACAATGTCCTGCAATATTGCCTAATATTACTGATTTAGTCAATCCACATTGCTGGTTTGTTGATAGGTAATTGAATTATTATGTTTAAACGTTGTATTATTACAATTAGGCTATGAGGGTATTAACTGGTAATATGTTGATATTAGTTGTCATGTTCATTAGTTTTTTCTCAGTTTGTCGCAGGGTTTGAGGAAGAGACAAGTGGACATGATCGAGGATGGAGTATGTGGGAGCAGCCAATCATTGACCAGGGTGACTACACTGTTAAGAGAAATCTGTGGTAAAGCAGTCAGGCGACTGGAGATTAGACGGAAAATGCGTATAGGAGGGAGGAGAGCTTTTGTTGCCATAGATGAGAGCAAATTCAGACACAAAAGAAAGGTAAAGTCTGGTTTTGTAAATAAAATGGTAATGACTGTTTTAAAAAAAAAAAAAAGTACAGTGCATCTTGTAGGTGGACAACCATTAAGCAAGACATTTTACTTATTTTCAGTATGGACGTGGACGACATGGACACACCTGGAGAAGACGGTCTTGGGTCTTTGGAATGGTGGAAGTCAAGGGATGCCAAAGACGTCCCATCTTAAAGCTTGTAAAATATCGTTCCAGGAAGCGACTGCTTCCAATTATCCAGAAGTACATTAGACCTGGTAGTAAAGTGATAAGTGATAGCTGGAGTGCCTACAACAGGTTATCACGTCATGGTTACATTCATTATCAAGTGAATCACAGGAGACATTTTGTCCACCCTGGGAGTGGTGCTCACACGCAGCATATTGAACGGGCGTGGCGAAATTATAAAGAGGACATTTACAGATACAGAGGAAACCTGACAGAAAAGGCATTAAAGATGAACTTGAGGTTTATTGAGTGGAGCCACTGGCTTGGAAAGGAGCACAAGAAGGGTATTCTTGGACGCCTGTTTAAAGACATCAGAGCGTGCTACCACGTTTAAGTGATGCTGATGGGGTAAATACTGCAGATTTTCTATTGTGTGATTAATAGTTTCAGTCTATTTAAAAAAGAAATAAAATGAAAAATAGACTCAGAGGCCACATTACAAACCTATCACAAATTATAAAGTATGGTCTGATGTTAAGTTTGTAAATATCTCTTTATTTAAATTCTTTTTGATACCATGTAAAAGGTACCTTCTTTTTACAGTATATTTTCAGCCTTCTTAATGAGTAAATACTGTTGTTCTACATAGTAATTGTAGCTGCCGAAAAAGTGGAGGAAAATCTATGACAGATTATAGGGTAAGAGTCTGGTAATACCATGGAAATAAACAAGGCTTCCTTTTACAGTACAGTTGCACTTTACTTACTGAGAATGTTTTAGTTAAGTTTCAGAACACACATGGTAAAAGTTTGTGATTTCATAAATGTATAAACAGTAGCAAAAGATGTGGTAAGAGTCTGGTAATACCATGGAAATAAACAAGGCTTCCTTTTACAGTACAGTTGCACTTTACTTACTGAGTAAATTGTAAAAACATCTTCAAGAACATACCCAGTATGTGCCATGACACTAGGAGAAACTGTTCCTGCGGGGGTAGTTACCAGGTAAGTGTAAGGTAAATAATGTGATAAACCCTCTATTAATGGGTGTATCCATGAAGAACAACTATGTAAGACATGGTAATTTATTGGAAACTACATCTTAATTTCAAGATAGTAATAAATAAACATGGGCTGTTACCAACATAACCCTTGGATAACTACAAACCTAACTTGAATTGATGGGTAATACTGGAGGTGTTTCTAAAAATTGGTTGCCTACATTTTGAGGAAGTACACAATTAAATCTGAGTTATTACCAACCTAAACAGGTAATAAGTACACAGTACTTTGTTGAGTTGATATTTAATAGTGGTGTTTATTCCCTTATAGTTTCTCTGTAATTGCATACTAATCACCTTTAGTAATTACACACAAATACATCATTTACCATATATTTACCAGGTAAATACCTAGTAATTAGTTTGTAGTTTCTGTGCATTTACATACTTGTTACCTGTGGTAATTACCAATTAACCACTAAAACTTACCATATATTTACCAGGTAAATACCTAGTAATTAGTTTGTAGTTTCTGTGCATTTACATACTTGTTACCTGTGGTAATTACCAATTAACCACTAAAACTTACCATATATTTACCAGGTAAATACCTAGTAATTAGTTTGTAGTTTCTGTGCATTTACATACTTGTTACCTGTGGTAATTACCAATTAACCACTATAACTTACCATATATTTACCAGGTAAATACCTGGTAATTAGGGGACTGTAAAAGGAAGGGTTACCGATAATCCCAGGAGACACGCCCAATCTGACCGGTCGTTGCAGATTACAAAATGTTTCATTTGTTCTGATTCTTTGAACTGTTTCCTGATTAAATCTGTTTACTGTAAATTAAAACGCCGAAGAAGAATGAAGCTAAGGTTGAACGGCCACACCTTCAATAGAATGTCATCAGGTTATGTTATCTAAGATGTAAAAGGTTAAAGGAAGTTGTCATGTAATATGCCCAAGTGAACGGGGCTATATACCTTTAAGGGCATTCTGTTACGTCCCTACGTAAATATGCACGCAGCGCCAGTAACGTGAGTCACGCAGAGTTGTGAAGAGAAGTTTAGCACAGGCATGTATGTTTCCTGCTCGTCTGCTTGACAATACAAGTGTTCATTGAAGTCTAAAACCCGTGTGGACATTTGAATTCTTTACATGGTGTCAGAAGCGTTTGACGGACGCACTGCTTCTTCGAAAGATGGCCAAGTTTCACCCGCCGGAAAGTTTTGCCTTTGATCGACCGAATGAATGGGCTGACTGGAAGCAACGTTTCCAGCGATTTCGGCTAGCCACCAAGCTAAGTGACGAGGACGGCGTGGTGCAGGTCAGTTCGCTGATTTATGCCATGGGGCCTGAGGCCGAAAACATCTTCAAGTCTTTCACCTTCGAGACGGAGGAGGAAGAGAGTGACATCGACGTTGTGTTTGGAAAATACGACGCATACTTCTATCCTCAACGCAACGTTATTCATGAGCGCGCCTGTTTTCACCAGAGATTGCAGCGGCCCGGTGAGAAAGCTGAAATGTTTATCAGAGCCCTGTATGAGCTATCAGAACACTGTGACTTCGGTGCAAATAGAGAAGAACACATCCGTGACCGCATTGTTGTGGGCATTTTGGACAAAGAACTGTCACGTAAATTACAGCTAATGGCTGATCTTACACTTGCCCAAACCATTACAACTGTACGCCAGTCCGAGGAGGTTACACTCCAAGTTCCCCTGCAGGGTGAGTCACATGCAGCAGTGCAGGAAATACGCGGGAGAGGATTTGGCAGAGGAAAGCCCAAGTGGAATCCTAAAAAGAGAGGAAACGATCAAGGAGACTCGAAATGTGGAAAATGTGGGAAATTGAAACACAAAGATCCGGAAAGGTGCCCAGCCATGAACTCTACATGCAACAAGTGTAAGAAGGTGGGTCACTGGGAAAAGAAATGTTATAGTAATTCAGTCAGAGAAGTGACAGAGACTGTTTCACAGACACCGTACTTCCTGGGGGCAGTCACAAACGAAAACAGACATGATGAACAATGGACAATACAGTTTACAATTGGAACAACACCAGTTAAATTCAAAATTGACACGGGTGCAGATGTGAACGTTATGGGAGAAGGGACTTTCAAGACACTAGTTCCCAACAAAAAA
The DNA here is from genome assembly GCF_008692095.1 of Etheostoma spectabile. Classification (NCBI taxonomy): domain Eukaryota; kingdom Metazoa; phylum Chordata; class Actinopteri; order Perciformes; family Percidae; genus Etheostoma; species Etheostoma spectabile. The sequence continues at coordinate 30,803 of NW_022603378.1, forward strand.
TTGGAGCCCTCTGATATCACACTGTGCAGCCCAGGCGGTCAGTTGGACTGTTTAGGAAAATTTCAAGCCATCACAGAATACAAAGGAAAGCCGTACTCTTTTCCTGTGCACGTCATCACTGGCTGTAACGCAAACAATCTTCTAAGCAGAGTCACAGCAATGATGATGGGGCTTGTTAAACGTGTCGAAGAAGTCCACAAAGCATTCGGTGAGCATGGAATCCTCAAAACCGAGCCTGTCAAAATCCTGTTAAGAGATAATGCTGAGCCATACACAGTGCACACCGCTCGTCGTGTCCCATTGCCTTTACTGCAAAAAGTTAAAGAAGAATTAAAACGCATGGAGGAAAATGAGGTGATTGAGCCTGTGACTGAACCCACTGACTGGTGTGCGCCTATGGTGCCAGTTCCAAGGAAAAATGGGAAGGTGCGCATCTGTGTTGATTTGAAGAGGTTAAACGAGGCTGTAAGGAGAGAGAGGTATGTCCTCCCAACTGCTGAGGAGATTACCGCAAAACTCAGTGGTGCAACCATGTTCACGTCTCTGGATGCTGCTTCCGGGTTTTGGCAGATACCTCTACACTCAGAAAGCACCAAGTTAACCACCTTCATAACACCCTTTGGGAGATATGCATTTAAAAGACTCCCATTCGGGATCACAAGTGCTCCAGAAATCTTTCAACGCAAAATGACTGAAACACTCAACGGCCTGGAGGGCGTGGCTATCTTCATGGATGATGTCCTGGTGTATGGAGACACTCCAGAACAGCACGACCAGCGTCTTAGCAAGGTGCTGGAAAGGATTGAGTCAGCCGGCCTGAAGCTAAACAAAGAGAAATGCAAGTTCAGGCAGGACAAGCTTCACTTCTTGGGTCAAGTCATTGACAAATCAGGTGTGAGACCTGACCCTGATAAAGTCAAGGCGATCCGCGGGCTTCCACCACCACAGAATGTGCAAGACCTAAAGCGTATTCTGGGCATGTTTAACTACTTGGGGAAATACATTCCCGATCTGTCTACAGTAGGTCAACCACTTTATGACCTGTTAAAGTCCAAGACAGTATGGATGTGGGACCACCCTCAGCAGGAGGCATTCCAGAGGATTAAAGACATCCTCTCCACTTCTCCAGTCCTGAAGTTCTACGATGTGAACCGCCCTACTGCTGTCTCAACCGACGCCAGCAGTTATGGTATAGGCGGAGTACTGTTGCAGCTACATGATGGGGAATGGAAACCTGTGGCATACTGCTCACGTCGTCTGTCTGATGCTGAGACGAGATATGCACAGATTGAGAAGGAGTGTTTGGCGAGTGTCTGGGCCTGTGAAAGATTTGAAAAGTACCTGTGTGGCCTTGAGAGCTTCAAATTGGTCACCGACCACAAACCCCTAGTGCCACTCATGAACCAGAAGGACCTGGACAACGTGCCAATACGGTGCCAAAGGCTACTCATGAGACTTATGAGATTTAAGCCAGTGGCCGAATATGCACCAGGGAAGACCTTAACTGTTGCAGACACACTCTCACGGAGTCCACTACAGTGTCTGGTAAAGGAGGCTGACACTCACTCAGACGTAGCGTGCTACATATCAGCCGTTGTTGACGCCATGCCGGCAACTCCACGTGAGGCCATAAAGACAGCTACAGCAGCGGACTGTAACCTTCAGTTGGTGTTACAGTACATAAAGTCGGGGTGGCCAGAGTACATAGGCCATGTCCCAGCAGCAATCAGAGAGTACTTTCCCATGAAAGCTGAATTATCTGTATACAATGGGATCGTTATCAGAGGCAGCCGTATGGTGATTCCAGATGTGCTGAGAACAGACATCCTGGACCGAATACACGACGGACACCAAGGTTTGTCAAAGTGTAGGGAGCGAGCCCATGCGTCTGTATGGTGGCCCGGCATCTCATCAGAAATCTATCAAAAAGTCAAGTCCTGTCAGGTGTGCTGTGAGATGAAACCCAATCAGCGGAAAGAACCCCTCATCTCTACTCCCTTACCTGACCGGCCTTGGAAGAGACTTGCTATGGACCTGTGCGATCATGACAAAAACACTTACCTCGTTGTGTCAGACTATTTTTCCCGGTTCCTGGAAATTCTTCACCTGCCGACAACCACTGCATCGCAGGTAATCTTGAAGTTGAAGGCAGTATTTGCCAGATTTGGCTGTCCAGACGAGGTCGTATCTGACAATGGGCCTCAGTTTTTATGCCAAGAGTTTAAAGACTTTGCGAGAGAGTTTGACTTTGCACACGTCACTTCGAGTCCACATAACCCTCAAGGGAATGGACATGCAGAGAGGGGTGTTCAGACCGCTAAAAGAATCTTGAAGCAAAAAGACCCTCTGCTCGCCCTTATGTGCTTTCGGTCGACGCCTTGCACCACCACAGGCGTGAGCCCGGCAGAGCTACTCATGGGCCGAAAGATGAAGACAACCCTTCCGACACTGGAGGCAAATCTACAGCCCAGATGGCCTGATCTGGAAACGGTCAGGACTAAGGATGCATTTGAAAAGGAGAAACAAGCGTTCTACTTCAATAAGCGCCACGGGGCTAGGCCCTTGCCTTCTTTAAAGCCAGGTGATCCCGTCCTCATGAAGCTGGACCGTCAGAAAGACTGGAGAACACCGGCCGTTGTCTCTGGAGGCAGCGTCACTCCACGCTCCTTTGTCGTTGAAACGCCTCAGGGAGCAACTTTGAGACGCAACCGGCGTCACTTGCAGCATGTTCTTCCAGCGGCTGATGCCACACACCCCCTGGCTCCAGATAGGCTTCAGCAAGGAACGGCCGCACAGCAGTCTGGGCCTGCGGTCTTCACGGACACCGCATCACCGACCCCCAGTGTCAAACCACCAGAAACACAAACTGGACTGTTCTATACCCGGTCTGGTAGGCTGAGTAAACCTGTTGTAAGGTTGGGTCTGTGAAGGAGTAATCACATGTTTGCTGTGACAGTGTGGCTGTTTCGTTGTTGTTTTTTTTGCCATGGACTGTGGGGAGGGGTAAAGGGAAATTTAGGCACATGTTTAGCGATCCTATAGACTTTAAAGTTATTGACTCTGTGAAGAGAGCTTATGTTCTAATGCTTGTTAGTGTAATGCACAAAGTAATGTTGAGTTAAGCCTATGGATAACTGTGACTTAATGTTTAATCATATACAGTACCCTTTCAAATGTTCAGTTATTGGAGCAGTCAGGATATCTTTTGTATCTCGTTCATTCTCTGAAAGAAACAAAACTAAAAAGGGGAGATGTCATGTAATATGCCCAAGTGAACGGGGCTATATACCTTTAAGGGCATTCTGTTACGTCCCTACGTAAATATGCACGCAGCGCCAGTAACGTGAGTCACGCAGAGTTGTGAAGAGAAGTTTAGCACAGGCATGTATGTTTCCTGCTCGTCTGCTTGACAATACAAGTGTTCATTGAAGTCTAAAACCCGTGTGGACATTTGAATTCTTTACAGAAGTTTCACTGGGAGATCACGCAAAACAATAGCAAACAACAAACAAAGCAAATGCACAACATTGCACGATGATTATATAGAATACAATAGAAAGCTTTTATTGTCATTATACACAAGTACACAGTACCTGTGCAATGAGATTGAAGCCAAACCTTCACACTGTTGACACAAAAATATAAGAAATATAATATAGGATCTATGTAATCACTCTATCACGCCTTAAAAGTACTGAAAGTTATTCTTGATTGAAGGTGTTTTGGAGTTGATTCCAGATGTTTGGTGTATATGACGAGAAATACTTTACCAAGTTCTGTTCTTGTTGATGGAATAATTAGTATTTTTTGATACCCTTGTCTATTAAACACTATTATGGTAAGTGAGCATATTTTAAATGCAGAGGGGTAATTTACCCATTAGTGCTTTAGAAGTGAATATCAGTAAAATGTAATAATAATAATAATAATAATAATTCATTTTATTTATAACGCACTTTTCATTCCTAAGAATCTCAAAGTGCTACACAGGAGAATAATTAATTACTGCACTTCTGAGGGAGAATGAGGACCATTGTACAGTTTCATACTGAATGCATGGTGAGTCCTAGCTGCTGCACCAGGCTGAGTGGTACTGCACATCTAGTTTCTTTCAAGGAAAATTAAAGTAGAGTGCATATAAATGATGTCACCATAATCCAACCCTGATAGGAATATGCTCTGTACAAACCTTTTCCTGGCTGAATAAGGAAAACACCTTTAATTTGTCCATCTGGCCAATGTTAACTGCTTTAGATAAGTCAAATGGAGTAAATAATATTAAATAATAATAAATGGAGCAGCACAAGACTTCATCACCTCAGCTGAACCTGCCAGCCCCGCTGTACCTATAGCTCACTGGTCACTATAGCTTTACCCCCCCCCCCGCAACCTGCGCTCAAGCAGTTACATCTTGGTCACCCCAAATCCCCCCCCCCCTCCTTTGGCTGCCTGTCCTTACAGTTCTCAGCTGCAAAGGACTGGAATGCAAACCCCTTATCTCACTAGCTGTCTTTAAAGTATGTGTGTCTGAGCTCTGATCTGATCCCTGTGCGTGCTAACTGTCCTCCATCAGTCACGCTCTGTTTCACACCCCCTATTGCATTATTGCAGCCATTACTTCAGTCACCCCCCCCTTGCATATTTGCACAGATGCACATCTGCACCTGCATTGTTTACACATTCTGTTTCCGTTCTTTTGCACTATTCACCCGCCCCGGTATGCTCAGGTCTCATCGCCCCCCCCACCTTTGTTGTCACACAATGTTTGCACACCACATTCTGCACTAACTGTCTACTGACTCTTTACTACATCTCAGCATTCAGAAAGTCAGTCTATTCATATATACTGTGTTATTACTGATCTCCATCACTATCTAGACCACACCTTGCACCCAGTGGACGTTGACTCGTTACTACATCTCAGCAGTGTGCTCATACTTTGCTGCACCGGCTGTGTCATGCCTACTTAATCTCCACTCTATGGAGCCTGTTGTATTCTGTTTTCTTCTACTGTACTGAATGAGAAACTGTAAGTTGTCTTGAACGCTTATACTTTTCTTGGCCAGTTCGCTGATCTAAATGAGAACCTGTTCTCAACGGCCAACCTGGTTAAATAAAGGTTAAATACAAAAAAAAATTAAATGAAATGGATCTCTGCATCCACGCTAACGCTACATGCTAAACATACATAATAAGTTATAATAAGTTTTTATAATATTATTAAAAACACACCTAGCTAAATAATGCTAGCTAACTTCAGGCTTACCATCACTGACGGGCTACCTGTACAATCTGAAAACATGGCGGCCCGCTGGTGTTCAGGTACAAGTGAGACTTAATGTCTCGTGTTTTCTGGATTGTTATATAAATTATTTCTTATTTAACCATTTGTTTTAGGTTTTAGGATTAACTGGCTTTGTGAAATGTTATATTTTCATATTGATATGTTTTATGTTTATTTTGTGATTGATATTGATTGGATTTGTTTTATTAACTTAACGTTTTGAACACTAACCCATAAATGAAGGTAATGTATTTAAATGAGTGTTATGAAAACGCAAAAATCTTCTGAACCATTATTTATTTGTCTGTGTGTGTGTGTGTGTGTGTGTGTGTGTGTGTGTGTGTGTGTGTGTGTGTGTGTTCGTTACTTCAGCAGATGAAGGTCTCAAGTGAAGAACTCTTGCGAGAAATAGAGACTTGTTTTTCTGCGCTCAAATGCAACAATGAAATGATGCTAATTTCTTGTTTTCCACAGTTATAGTTGTCATAATGCTGAAAATCAGAAGACAGAAACTTTTTCAAAACAAATTTAAACAGCCAACACAAAGGTGAGATTTATGTTTTTATCAGAAATGTTTTCAAACTGTTTCTTCCACTTTTAGGAGAGAAAAGATTTCAGTGATGAAGACTATGATGGCAGTTTAATCTTCTTCATCTTCCAATTCATGCTCACTAAAGAAGCCTCAACACTGTTATTTGGATTAGTAATCTACATATTTCTTTGCTTTGAGCCTTACTCTGTTTAAATGGAGTGCACACATGTTAAAGTGATAAATAATCATTGTTCTGTTATATTAATCATCATATTTGGTTCTTTGTTACCAAGCTGCAGGGCCGGGCCTTCCTGGGGGAGAAAAGACAAGGCCTGCTTCTTCTTATTATTCTTGTTTAGGGTTTTACGGCAGTTGGCATCCTATTCGTTGCATTACTGCCTCCTACTGTTAATTACTTATCTATACTTTTCGTTTTATTATACTATTATTTTAGTAGACCAGTGTCTTTAAAAAATGCAAACATATATTTCCGTAGTTATGGAAACCCCACGTTCAAGAACATCTTTAAAACCTGAGTTCCACTGGTCCTAACATACGTAATCCTGCAAACATGACCCCTGTTTCTCGGATCAAGTTCCTGTACGACATCCGGACTTCCTCCACGGTCTCCATTTCCTCACGTAGACTCTCATGTCCAGTTGTTTTCCTATTTATAAAAAAACTAGTGTGACCAACCCTCAATTTACTGATAATGACTCGCTCCTTTCGGTTAGCCCCAGTGTTACCCACCCCTCCTACCTTATTTTATGTAATAAACGGCATACACACACACACACACAAACACACACACACACACACGGCTGGATAACTGCTGTAGCCTTGAGTGGCAAGCTTCAGTGGTGCAGTACAGTCACACGCAAAATTATGGATCTGCTGTAATATCATCACACCCCAAACCGCCATCGTCAGACTTTGCCTACAGAGAGTCAGAGTCTGTCGGATTTTTCTCCCTAAAAGAACGTTTTCCTCACCTTGAATACAAAATTGTGCATATTTAATGAGATATTACCTAATATGCATATTTCAACATACAAATTTCAAAAACTTGTAATAATTTTTTTCTATTCACCTGTAGTTTCTCGCCTTAAACACTAACGGGCCTTTGGTTATTTATTTAAGGGGCCACCAGAACAGTTTTGGGATGTTTTGTCAAAATAGACTCGACCCTCCCTTTGCCAGCGATTCATTTTTCTATGACCCTCCAAAGTGATTCAGAAAAAGGCATAACTTATGTACTGGTTTGCATGTGGCAAAGACATCCAGATAACCATTGCTTCTTTACAACCATGACACATGAGTTAACCTCTGCCATCTGATCTTACACATCTCACTCCACTGTTATGGTCGACATTTCAGTAGATTTACTCACTACCATGGAGACTAAATGCACACTTCCTGCATTACTGCATTACCTCAAATACTAAGGTACTCCTCTAATAAAATAATAGTAAATAATAGTAAAAATAATAAATAATAGTAAATAGTAAAAATTCTGTCTATAATAATAGCCACCTGTATATATATATTCATAGTACATATTCACCTGTAAACTCTGTAAACCATCAGTATATTATGTTCATTGTACATATCTGTAAAATTTCTACTTATAGTAATATCCACCGGTATAATATATTCACTACATTTCCAGCTGTATATCTTGCTCACAACACTTGTTATCTATATTTTATATTAATAGGACAAACCCATCTGTGAAATCCTGTTCATAATAGTATTAATTTCTATATTTATTATTCACTTATGAACCATTGTATATCCTGCACTTACTGCTATTGCACTTCTGGTTAGACCCAAACTGCATTTCGTTGCCTTGTACCTGTGTAATGACAATAAAGTTGAATCTCATCTAATCTAATCTAATCTAATAAACTAGTGTTTACATGAAATAAAAAATTGAACAAAGTATGCTAAGTAGGTGCCAGAAATCACATTTCCTTTAAATCTTTTGCTAGTGTGACCTAGTTTGACATTCATGCAAAAAAAAATAATCTTTGAAGCGGCTGAGAGTTTTTATTTTTAAAGCAGACTTTAAATTATATTCTAACAATTTAACAATTCACCATGAAATCCAATCGCGGCACGGCGGTCTTGGAGACGGTGGTGGAATGTCCCGGCACTTAAATTCAACTCAAATATAACAGAACAATCAGCGTTTGACCTACAGTCTGCTGAGATATCTCTCTAGATGCAGAAACAAAGGGCAATCACACCATAAACTTTTAGACGCGTTAATAAAGATCCGTATTTGGCCAGAATCCAATGACATGAAGACATTGTGACAGGGTTCCAGTAACACAATTAAAGTGCCCACATTATAATAAGATCAGGATCTGGGATTTGGGGTGTTTCAGTTTGTGTCTCTTGTGCTTCCACACGCATACAAACTTTAAATAAAAACATCTATGCTGTTTTGAGTAAGATACAGGTTTCTGAATTCATCCTACCATCAGTTTCTGGGTGAGCTGGTGAAAGTTGGCAGAGCCGTCTATGTCATCGGCCAAAACATTTTAATGTTTGCTCGCTTAGCTGCAAGCATGGACCGCCCTCATAATCTGCACTGACTAGCTGTAGTTACTGCGCATGGGACTCCCAACAAAGATGGAACAGAAGAGACTCTGTACCTTAAACAGAGAGCTCAACACAAAGGGTGAAAAGAGGAGCTTCAGCAATGTGTAGCACCACAAAAATATGCTGTTTTCTGAAAATTACACATAAACCTATTCTGGTACAACCTCAAAATGCAATTATGATCCTAAAAACTAGCAGAATAGAGGCACTTTAAACGTGGTATGGTCAATCTCAGGGCATTTGTCTATTCTTTATACTGTTTTATAAGTGGAAGCTTGTTCATATGAGAAATAGGACTGAGGTGTTGGCACAAGATTAGCATGGCATGTAGCCAAGGGCTGTTTGAACATGTGCTGTTTCAGTTGTAGAACAGGGCTGCCAACTCTCACGCATTGGCCGTGAGACACACGCATTTGACTGGTTTCACACGCGCACACGCCACACCCCCGATTTCTCACGCTGAAGTGTCAGCCCGGTCGGTCAAATTTATGAAAGATGAGTTTATCTATGTTTTTACCTGTTGAGCCACTTGTGATCGACTAGTTGTGCTTTCAGAGACCGTGAGGGGCTTAAGAGCGCTCCCTGTCTGTGGAATTTTCAAATTGTCGCAAAATGAGAACATTTTTTTCACGAGCCATCCCAGGTGCATTTCCCCTGCTTCAGGTATGAGCTCTGAGTATCACAGACCGTCCGGCGCTTCGTGTCCACTCTCTCTGTAACAATAGAGGTGAGCAGCGCGGCTGGTAGTGTAGCAACTTCAGTTCATTGTAGTGGACTCGCTCTGCTGGGGGCAGTGAGGCGTTGCATCCATGCGTAGACCTCCGATAAAGAGCAGCGTACGGACACCTCTAAACTCTGTCAGAGACCAGAGACCCAAATGGGCCTCTGCGTCTGTCAGACGGTATGAATGAGATCTACCATATCAGCGGAGGAATGACATGCACAGCAGACTGTATTACAACTCTCCACATCTCGGACACAGAGATGGGAGGAGTTATGTGCACAAAGTTGTAAATATGAGCAGAAATCTGGTGAAACACACCTGAGCTATACTAGCCTATATATACTATTATATATATATATATATATATATATATATATATATATATATATATATATATACGATACTGCAACGTTGGGCCACTATTGTGCATCTCTAACCTCTGCATCTCTAAATGTAACTGTAAATAATTAATTTGATGTTTTTTAAAATGAACAAATAGTCTTTATTTTCACAAAAAAGTAAAAACAGTAAGTGGGGCCAGAGGATGAGGGCCAAACATTACTGAGCCTTGGCACAAAGGTTAAAGGATTAGAACTTATGTAACTCAGTGGTTCTCATTCTTTAGAATTTCAGTGGTCTAAGTTGATCCCTCAACATTAATTTAACTTTGGGTCCCTGGTCCCTACACCAGAGACTCCTGGACCTGTTCACCACAGACCCAAATCTTCTCAGCTGTTGCTGACATATGCTACTGTCTCTTCATGTGGTTCATTATGTTTGGCACATTGTGTGGGTCAGTTCTTATATCATAAGAAGTTAATAATGTAAATGCTGAATGCCCTAAAACCTGTTGATACAACAACACAAAGGCTCCTAACCCTACCGTTTTGCACATATCATGTAAGACTTGATTTCTCCATTTTTTTTGCAAAAAAACTCTCCAGAAAGTGCCATTTAATGGTTTATTTTTCAACTTTTTTTCCTGGGGGGGCATACCCCCAGACCCCCCTAGGGAGTCCCCCATCCACCCACATATACCAAATACCAATTTAAACCCTAAAGGATAAAGACCAAAAGAAATTGCTTTGTACGCGGCAAAATATGGGTTGGCCCCCCCCAAATCTCACTCCAAGGTTTTTGGAAAAGTTGGCAGCCCTGGTAGAACCAGAATCCAATAATGCTGAAAGGATGACAGACTGAAGATATTAATATGTCTAGAGACACAGTGAGCAGGCAGCAGAGAACATGGCCTCATTAGCAAAGAAACAACCAACAACCAGACATAAACAGAGTTAGAAACTGGAATCAACAGCCAGCTTACCACTTGAGTTGACGTAACAATTTAGTGATGGTGAAGTGAAGAAGCAGGAGCTTCTACAGGCTGCTGGAGAGTTGAGTTGATGAGGTGCAGCTGCTATTCATGAGCAGTGCACAGGTGAAGACTGGCCACGCCCTTGACCAACACACACAGACAGAGGAGAGACAGTAACACAAGGGACTAGGGGAAATACACAAGCAACTGGAAATACTGCAGACCCACAACACATTGTTATGCATTCACTCTAGTGGCGACCCATTAAAACTGGGTCCACAAACCAGTTTGGGTCCCAGCCCTTTGGGAAAGACTAAATGAAACAATTACCTGTTAACCCTTGTGTGGTATTCAAAGTTTTACAAGAAGAAACATTGTCCAAGTTACATTTTTTCTACCTAAAAATCAGCGTCCTTTCCTTATTTCCTGTGATAAACATGTAGTCCTGACTCAATTGAGAACATTATTCTGGATATGACACATATTTTTCCATAGTGGATTTTTAACATGAATTATAATCTTATGACAAAAACAAATCCCACTTCCATTTGTAATTGTGTGCTAGTAGAGACTGACTGAACATATGTTATCCCAGCTGTTTGAAATTGAGATAAAGACAATATTTGTTAATAGATTATGAAGTAAACGGACAAGAGAGGGTCAGACAGTGAAGACAACACATTGATTAAATTAATCGCATAACACAGGCATGCTACTGAGCTAGCTTAGCACACAGCCCTGCCACCTGACCTGGCCGAACTTCACACACTCCCTGTGGCTGATTTTAAATGTTTTTTTCTTTTAAATGTTTTACTCTTTAATCATACTAATAACAGCAGTACAGCTGACATGATTTAGAGATCACTGAATGGTTTTTCTTTCTTCCAGAGAACTCATGTGGTGCTCCATCCTCAAGCTCCTGTGAAGCTGTTACCATGGCAATGTGAGTAACCCTAATGGTAGATGTGTAATGGAGGATGTGGAGAGCCGCCTCACTCAAAGAGGAGGGTTTACACACTCCTGGTTCTTTATTTTCACACTATTAAATAGTGAATACACTACATTATATTGGTCTGTTACACCGTACAAAAAACATATTTCCTATCCCAACTAAATGTTAGAATAGTACTACGTGAGTTCGTCAACAGATGTTTTCTGCAGATAAGTTAACTGTTTTGCCAGTTGTGTGTTGCAGGTGTGTTGGTGCGTTAAGAGTTTAGGAAAATTGTTAAAAGTATTGAAAAATTGTAAAACAAATACATTGTAAAAAAACTGTAAATGTTGCCTTTGCTGTTGACACACACTGTATCATATTCGCAGCAGACCGTAAACAGCAGTGAGATCATGAGCATACGTTTGGGGAAATGGAGATAAGACCTGGTGGATAACAGCTATACTAAGTAAAACAAAAGCCTTTTCAGCTATGTAACTAATATGTTTGGAAGGACTTTTACCAGATATGAAGAATTAAACAAGACTAGGTCAAAAATGAGTATTTGTCTGGACCATCTTCCATTGACACATTTTAGCCATTTATTATTATGTTACTACATACTACATTACTAGATCATTACATGAATACATTGCTAGCCTGTGATATATGTTTTTTTCAGTTCATGTTTTTGCTTTTATACAGGAATACTAACACCTCGTTGAAATATGAGGACATCATTTCCAAAAGTGTTCTGATCCAATCAGGATCTCCTGCTGTCTACCAGCTGAAACTGAAGAAAGAGAACATTGGATCTCTAAGAAAAGTTACTCTTGGTGAAAAGAATCCAAACAAGACAAACAAAACCATCTTACTTGTTGGTGAAACAGGAGCAGGAAAATCTACTCCATGCTTCAACACTACAGTAGATACAGTAGTGGAGGTTTCATTGGTACGACAGCACTGAGGTAACTGTTGGTGCAGATAAAATGACCTCTGCAATGTCCATTCATGGTTCTCCTATAATAGTTTCATGTTAACTTGTTCTTCCAAAACTATTCAGCAAGAGCCAACCAACACACTCGGCTGTTTGTGTCATGGTTGGGGTCCAGCTGGCCGGGAGTATTTTCTCAGCCTTTTCTATCATCTTGCCTTGTTTTTTCCTCCCCCTCTCCTGTCCAAAGCCAGCTGATTGCCCAACCTGCCTCCCGTCTACTATCAGCGATCCTCTCCACCACACCTGCTCATCATCACCTGCTCCCACCGCTCACACCGGCTCATCTTCATCAACCTCAGTATATCTACCCCGGCTCTTCACCTGATCGTTGCTTCCACTGCATTGGTGAACTTCTTCAGACAAACTCCTTTTAATATATTCCTGTGTTTTTATGTACTCACCTTCTCTGTGTTCTCCTGTCAGTTTCTCTCTCCTCCGGTCAGATGGCTTTGGACCCGGGACCCTCTCCCTCAGCGCCCCCTCATCTCTCCTCCTCGTACCTGTGTCTCCTCCTCGGCCCGCAGCCTGGGTTCCTCCCGGGTCCCCCGTCTGCTCTCCTCTCCTGGTCACCGAGCCCCCACCTGTCCTCCTGTCCACCTGTCCACCTGTCCACCTGTCCTCCTGTCCACCTGTCCTCCTGTCCTCCTGTCCACCTGTCCTCCAGTCCTCAGCGTTCCGACGTCCGCCCCCCGCTCCCTCTCCCTACCCTCATTCTCCTTAATAAACCCCTTCCCAGTGAGCCGTGCGTTTGAGTCTGTCCTTCTGTCCCGTAACAGTTTGACCCTTACTTACACAATGAGTAATGTGTTATTTGTTGGTTTCTGGGTAAATGAAGTTCAGAATGCATTGTGGTCTAGTTTTCATATTGTAGTGAGCTGGTATTTACTAGAATATCAGGAGTAACCTGAAATGTTCTTCAAATATGAATTACAATTCGGACCCTAAAGTAAAAATGGTTGACCAGGTAACAGAGCCCTAAAACGTGAATAATGACTCATTCCAGACACAGAATATGTAAATATATAATTTACAGGATAAGGGGGGGGGGGGGGGTTCAGTTACCTTCTTTCACCACCTGCTGGTCAAAAGGACTCATCACTGCTGTTTTATCCCCCCTCAATTTAAAACTGATAATTAATGAATTCACTGTTTTTTTTATTTATTTTTTTACATACGACCAGTTTTAAACAATTAAAATATAATAACAATAACAACCAATAAAATACTAAATAGATACAAAGAGACTTACTGTCTGAGACAACTATCTTATAAAAAATGTATCCCACATTCATCAAATTTAAATATTAAAATTGTCTTTCTCAATTAGAGAATAACTGTTTTACATCAAACTTTTCTATATTAAAAATAACGTTTTCTGATTGGCTGATAACATCTACTGAAACTGAAAGATGAAAGGAAACATAAAAAGGTGGTGAGTTTCTGTCTCTACGTCCTCAAATTATTTGTAAATAATATATATCTATATAAATATAGATATATATTATATATCCAACAATGTTTGATATCAAATACTAAACATCACAAGTTTCATTGTGTTGACCAGAACTTTATGAGACTGACTCACATTCAATGTTTCAACACATCAACATATTCACAACTTTAACTTTGAGTGCATACTCTGTTTTTTATGTGCGTGAATATATATATATATATATATATATATATATATATATATATATATATATATATATATATATATATATATAGTATAAATACTGTATTTATATCAGAGTGTTTCTAGTGAGGCAAGGACTAAGACTATAATATAAAATGGTATAACAACAACAAATGATGATTTATTGAAGGACGTTGAGCAGAACAGACTCAAAAAGCTGCTGATGAGCCGGTGAAGACACTCGGAGAAAACTCATTAAAGCAGATATATTTATTAATATTTGAGAGAAACTACATCAACCAGGGAGTGATTTCATGAGGAACAACAGAATATAATAAGAATAAGTCCCTTTTTTACATTGTTGTTATTTTGCTTCATTTCCACACAAAGAGAAACATATAGACATGCATTAATATGGAGGAAGATGCAGAACCACGAGCAGTTAGATAGTTTACACCAGGATGACTGCTACCTCTCCATATATATATATATATATATATATATATATATATATATATATATATACATACATATATATATATATGTATATATATACATTCGTATATAACAATATAACGGCATTAATCTGTTCTACAAATAAAAATTCAAAGTCAGATTTAATCAAACTTGAAACACTGTGATGTGCATGTTGGAAACATACTGAATGCACATAATGTATAATGATGATAATAATAATAATATTAGTAATAATAATAATAATAATAATAAGTACATTGTAGGTAGAAGTGAGAGCTAATTGCAGTTATTTTCTTTTATTTTCCTGCTGTAAGCCTTAGTGGTTAAATCATTGAGTACCAATAATATCTCCAGCCTTTTCAGATCTAAATCTCCATGTGAGGAGGACGTTCCCGTCAGGAATTACCCAGCATGCATTCTCTTACTTCATATTAAAGGACTCTCTGATGCTTGCTTCTGCTTGCTCATGAGTGATCTCCTTCCACGTTGGAGGAATATCAGCAGGCTCTGCGCCATATGCTTCAGCAAACTGCTTGTTGAACTTTGCCAGTACATATTTCCAGTAGTCTGATGCCTGAAGACTTGCATCTGGAGTGATTCTCCAGTCTGGGAAAACATCTCTGTAACTCTTGTAAGGGTGATATTCACCCTTTGTAGCATTGCAGCTAAATTTGATGCCACTGATCACAGAGGAAGAGCATACGTCAGTGGCTAGTTTTTTTGTCTTATGCCACTTGAATCTACCCAGACCCTCAGGCCGATGTAGGGAAGTCCAGTGCTCAGTGTGGGACCTTCCTCCTGCCTCACAAGGTGCTTTGCAGAACGGACACTGATGACCACATCCAATCAGTTTGGTGAAAAGCTCATCCTGAGGATTCACATGAAGGTTTTCTAGTTTCTTTTGGATGTTAGTGTCTTTAAACCTTTCTCCAAGAGTGTTCGCCATGTCCTTCACACACTCTGTGAGCCAGTGAGCAAACTGTTCCTGGTCTGCTTTGTTCAGGATCATGAAAGCACCAAAGGCATCCTGGGAAATGACCAGTTTATCACCAAGTTCCTGACAGACATTTCTAACAAACGTCTTCAAGTCGCCACTCTTTTCTGTTTTAGCTTTGTTGATGGCGTTATTTATGCTTCTGACACTTGACTGGAGATGCTGATCCTCAAACTGAAACAACGTAGACGGATTTGAGAAGTGTTCCACTATTTGATCGAGTGTCCATTTCTTCACATACTTCTCATATGAACAAATATATCTCTGATAGTTTCTGAAGTCATCCTTTGAGAGCAAATCCAGTAAAACTGAATACTGGAAGAACATGCGTGTGCTGAACTGCTGGCTTGTTGACATTTCACAAATGATATCAGGACCCAAGGAACGGTTGACAAAGTCTTCGACTGCAGGCTTCAAGCAGCGGTTGGTGAATTCTTCGGCCTTCTTCTGGCACTGGTCTTGGTCATGGAACACATCTCTAAAGTCAGCTCGGAACTTTTCTTGGTTTTGATTCAAACATCTGTAGGGATCGTTCATTTGTATGAACTCATCGTGCATCTTCTGAAACTCTCTAGCTGCAAATCCACAGATGTGCTGTTTCAGAGAAACTTCAAACTCGTTCTCTCTCTCCATCTTAACATCCTGATTGTTTTGCAGCCTCTCATCAATCATGTGTAGGATCTCCTGGATGTAATTGTCATGGTAGTTGTTCTTTTTTTTCAGTTTTTCAGTCACAAACTGTGTGCACTCCATTATGATACGATCAGCTAGGTTTTGCAGAGCCTTCACGTGATCTTTAATGTTGAACATCTTGCTGAATGTGTGTTTAATCGACTCGTAATATCCTGTAGCTGTGTATGTAAAAGGCTTAAGTCCACAATCTTTTAATTTTTTTTTACTTAATAATTCACAAACATGACTCCCCTTATGAGCTAGATTTTCTCTCAGGTAGTGGGACACACTTGCGATGACATTTGTGGCCTTTTGTTCAGGAAACGATAGTTCATTTACCATTTGATTCCACATCTTATCAAATTCTTTGTCAAGCTCGTCGTCTGTCATCTGGACTTTTTTCTGCCGACATTGTTCAATCAGTCCATTTACTCTCTTTTCTAATTCTTTTGTGTGGTTCTCCTTGATTCTATCAAGTTCTGCCATTCCCTGTCTGATGTCAGATGCTGATTGAGCTGATTAAGTACAGAGCGCTCCATTTCTCGTCTAAGGCTCTTTGCACTGTTTGCAAACTCCTCTCTGTATTGTTCAACTAGATAGACATGTCCCTCTGTTTTCTTGAAGTACTCTGTCAGATTGTCAAGGAGTTTTGTCTCCCATGTAGACAGCATTGTGCAAGCTTCACTTCTCAAACCTGTGAGAAGTTCTTCCATGTCAGATGCCTCAGATTTCACAGTGACTGTACCGTAGTTGGAAATTCTTGTTTCAGATTTCGTCACCCATGTGTACATTTCTTTTTTGAATTCCCATTCCCATTTGTTGAATTCGGTGCAGAGCCTCATGTATGCATCCGCCACTAGGCTGTTTCTGAAGCTGAAGATGAAGTTTTCATGCTTTACTGCATTCCACAGGCTTTTCATCCACTCTGTAAACTCCAAGATATTATTAGCAGATGACTCACAACGTCCCAAAATTTGGATTATGTTCTTCTTGAGCTCATATACAGCTTCACTGTACCCGGCATTGACTGGTGCCATTGGTGGGTTTCCATTCCACAGTCCAGGAATGTACCAGTTCCCAGTGTCTGGACTGTACTCCATCACATCAGTGAAGCTCTTGTTCTCCTCTTTCTTTTCCATTTTGGCTGCTGCCTGCGTCATCTCATTTAACTGTTGCAAGAGCAGTTTCCTGTCTCGTGAGTTCTTCTCATGGGCTGAAACATCTGACACATTCTGGTGAACAAACTGACATTTGGGCCTTTTGCCAACCTCTTTCATTCTGAGGAAGGCATGCACAACTATCTGTAGGATGTCCTTCATTTCTGTTGAATTCTCCATTGCAATATTGATGATGGTGATATCACTCAGCCCCACAACAAGTGTTGCAAGCTCATTGTCGTGCTCATGGCTATTGTCCAGTTGTGCAAGCTCTGGCGACTTCAAGCCCTCAGTGTCAATGATCAGCATGAAGTTACAGTTGAGTTCTTTTCTAAGATCTTCACTGATTCTGATGAGCAACATAAAGGCACCTCGAGTGCATCGGCCACTGCTGACTGCAAACTGCACTCCAAACATGGTGTTGAGGAGAGTGGACTTCCCTGTGCTCTGAACTCCAAGGACTGTGACTACCAGTATCTTGCTCTCGGGGGGCACCATGTCATTGAGCTGAGACAGAACGTCACTCACCCATCGTAGAGGTATGTTGGATGCATCTCCATCTACAAGCTCAAGAGGGAATCCATCAAGTAACAATTCTGCACAAAGTTTGGGCAGATGCTGTAACTGTTGACGTGATTGGTCTGTTTCTGGAAGGGAAAGTGAAGCTTCATAGATCTGACCCATTTCACGGAAGAAGTGTTCAGTCCCCAGTGAGCTGTTGGAAAGTTGTCTGTCAATGTCTTTGATCTCCTCTCTGTTCTCAGAACTTTTGCATTTTTCTTTGTACTGCTCCCTGAGACCAGACAGTTTTTCTTGGGACACATTATCGAGGTTCATTCGCATCCATTTCAGGAAATAGCTCCTCTCCATCCCTGGGCTTGATATTGCGCTGATGAAACATCTCATTGCTTTTGACATGTCATAAGAGTTTTGTTTTTTCCTAAGTTCTGTTTTCTGTACCTTAAGATCACTTTTGTACTTTTCTATGTCCTCAGATCCAACTTTTCGAAGCCGGAATTCTTCCTTCTCTAAGGAAGTCAGTTCCTTCCATATTTGGCCTTGCAAGGGTAGCTCAGCTTCTTTATATTTGAGGATATTTTGAATTTCTGCAGTGATCCCATCTGCATTTTTCTTTGCATCCTGGCACTCTGGAGTGTCTTCATCGACCTGGATTCCCAGGTCACGGGCGATGTCAGCCATCTGCTCCATTCTCATCTTCATCTTTGAGTTCTCAACAACATTACCGACTGTTTTCCGCAGGATTTTGACAAAGTCGGCATCATTTTGCTTATCCTTTAAAAGGATGTTGCTGTTATTTAAGCCCAAATTGGTTGCTAACTTCTTTAGAGCATTCAAATTGAAATTCTTGCTTTGAAGGTTACCCACCAAGAAGATCTGTGCCTTGTGGTCTTGGTTGCTAAGTAGTTTACATTCAGAATCCAGAGTGTCGAAGAACACAAACACTGCTGCAGATGTCTGACACAAAAAAGAAAATTGTGTTTCAAACAAAGCAATGTCCCCACGAAGGTTAGCTACAGCTACTGGCTCCCTGAAAACATCCATGTTTTCACTCCCACATGGAAGGTACCAAGTCATTTCAGCCAGTCCATTGGATATTTTCCTTTGACTGTCACCACACTCCATATTATGATGAACAAAGAAATCATGGTATTGCTGGGGATTGCTCAGAAGCTTATTGAGGATCTCTGACTTGGACATTGAGCTTTCACCCAGTCTCACAAAAGATATCATCGGAAGTTCAGAGAGAACAATTCTTTGTTCAATGAAGCCCTTGGATTGTAAAAGAGACTGAGGTCTGTACTTTTTAACAATATCTCTCATGGCCCAAAGCATGAGTGTGCACTGATTTGTGTCACAGTTAGGAAGCAACAGAGGCACAGCAAACTGACACATGGACATTTTGAGGGCCATTTCCTGCCGTACAAAACCATCAGAACACAGAAAGAGAGCAGTGATCATGTCAAGGGGGTTTAGCATGTCACCTGAATTTAGAAATTTGACCAGATTATCAAGATCTAACTCTGTATTCCCTGACGGATCATCATAGCTGGACTCACAGACTGATGTACCTTTCACATTCCTAGCGGTCACATTAACCATCATCAGTTTCTTCAGAAAATACCACGGAAGATCTGAATTACACTTAGCAGGGTCATCAGTAATGGTCTTCTCATCAATCTGGAGTATTGTGCTCAGGGACAGCTTCTCTGTGTAGTGCTGCTCCAACCCCAGATCCTCCAATACGCCTTCTAGGTGTGTCTCTGTAGAAATGACAATTAAATAATAATCCAATCACTGGTTATTTCAATAATCCATAAATTGATCAAACTTAATTTTAACATATACTCAGTTGTGTATGAGGTACACCTAAAACAAATGTGGTCTAATACAACAACCTGGCCTTCACAGTGATACGTTGTGTTGATTCAAATGTCATTAGTTTCTAATTTATCTTTTTATTTTGGATTACAGTTTTGGTGAGTTCTGTTCCTGCTGCTGTCAACAAATAATGCTCTTCCAGAAACATTTTGGGAAACACTTTATTTGAAGGAGTTTGCATAAGACATGACACGTCATATCCATGAAGGAGTCTTCATGAATGTTTGTGTCTGTTGTCATTAAGTCTGATTGATAAATTGACATCTTCAATGCTAAGTTTGCATTGTTTGAGATGTTTGTGTTATGACGACTTGACTTTAAGCAATACAGCAATCTTTGTTATGACAACTGCGTTAATGTCAACATAAATATCTCATAGCAGGCCTATTCATAATATTTTTACATTGGTTGTTATGAGACCATTATAATGTGTCAAGAAAACATGTCCTGAAAGTTATAAAACCAGTTTAACAGCAGTGAATACGGTGCCGGGGGATTGATGGTTGACGTTTGAGTTTTGGACAGATAACATTGATAAAACACAACGTGTTTACTTATGTTTAGCTCCTATTTATGCAAGGTTAGCTTTTATTCATATAGAAATCGTATTTTATGAAATATGTATGAACAATAAATATCTCATGATGAACGAACCATTAACGGTGGGGGCGGCTGTGGCTCAGTGGTATCGGATCGGAAGGTTGAGGGTTCAATCCCTGGCCCTGCAGTCCCATGTCGAAGTGTCCTTTGGCAAGACTCTGAACTCCAAGTTGCCCCTGATGCTGCGCATCGGAGTGTGAATGTGTGTGAATGTTTATCTGATGAGCAGGTGTGTAGATGTGTGTGTGAGTGTGTATCTGATGAGCAGGTGTGTAGATGTGTGTATCTGATGAGCAGGTGTGTAGATGTGTGTGTGAGTGTGTATCTGATGAGCAGCCTCGGCCACAGTGTATGAATGTGTGTGATGGTGAATGTTTCTTTTATGATGTAAAAGCGCTTTGAGTAGTCGTTAAGACTAGAAAAGATATATAAATACAGCACATTTACATGTAACTAATGCTCAATAAATTATGAATTGTGTGTAGTTAATATAAAGTGTTACTTCAAATGGTTTCACTTTACTTGAGGTCGAGGGAATTTTTCAATGCATTGTTATAATGCCATTTGACTTTGTAATCAACCTTTATGACACCTTGTTGATGTTCCAATAGTTTCAGTTTACTTGAAGTCAAAGAAAAATATTTATGACACAATTATATTGATCTAATGGCAACCAATGTAAAAACCAACCATTTATGACAATTTAATGTAATGTTAACACATAAAGCTAAACAGTTTCTCTAAATTTGATAAATAGGCCTGCGATGACATGTTCATGACAGGTTGCTGTCTAGGTTAATGTCAAGTTGTCATAACAAAGATATTGACTGGCTATATTGTCTTGCTTAATGTCAGGTTAGTCATAACACAAACATCTCAAACAATGCATTAAAAGTGTCATTATTTATGAAATCACACTTATTAACTTATATAACAGGCATAAACAATAATAGAGACTCTTTATGTTCATGACAGCTTTCATGTCTTATGCCATTATTTATGACGTCAATATTTTTCAAATGTTTTTTTGTTGTCTATAAGATACATCTAGGTGAATAAAATAAAACATTTTTAATTTCATTCTTACTCAACTTGTCACTTTTATCTGCATCATAAATTTCTCGTTGACATGCACATGTGCGCAGACACACTCGCACAAAACACTCATTTTGTTTTTATTTTTCATGTTTTTATTTAAAATATTTTAGTACTTTTTCATCACTATTATGTACTCATCTACTTAACAGATATAATTGTTCTGTGTTTTTTTATAATGTAAAATCTTTATAATAAATGTAATCAATATTAAGGTGGAGGTCTAAAATAACCCCTTTGGGATTTCTGCCCTGTAAATTCTTAGGTTGGTTTATTTGGCCGTTTGAAACTGGGTTTTTCTTTTGTCACGCTATGGAATTGTGTTGAGACATTCTGGCGGGTGTCTTGAACGCGTGCACTACAGTTATATCAACGAGGGTACACTAAATATTGGGGGTGGGGGGGGGGAATCTCAGTATAATGTAATAGTTAAACTGCACCACAAATACCAGCCTAAATAATAAGTTGAATTAAAACACTATTAGTAAATAGTAACATGCTAATCTTAATGAACGATAACTGCCTTTGGGTCTTTATCCCTGTTGCCCTGCATAACCAGCTGTGACTTTATTTTGAAAATTCATTCTTCAATATTTTGAATTGCCATGATGATTTTATTTAACTTACTTGTGTTGACAGATGTTACTGCTGGCTTGCTTATTCTTCCATACCTAAGTTGTGCAGAAACCTGGAGAGAGTAACACACTCCTGGATTCAGGTTGCTGACAGTCAGGCTGTTTGTGGCCGTTGACATCTCTTGCACAATGTCTCCTTCACTGTGACAAGTCACAGTGGAACTCTCCACTTCACCATCGGGGGTGTCCCAACGCATAGACAGGAACTCACTGTTCACACGATGGACTGTAATCTGGACAGGAGGGGGTTCTGTAGGAACAATAAAATGGTATTACTTATAATATAAAAATCATATTCCGTCATGTTTCTATTTAAAAGTGTTGCTTGACTGCCAAGTTAAAGAGGTGTGGTAAAAGACAAAGCCTAACTATCTACCAGGTAGCTGTTCCTTTTGTTGGGAAATGGTGGAATCTCAAGTTTACATGAACCAGTCAACAATACAAACACAGAGTAAATTTATATATAGTACATTACACATATTATATGTAGCTGACATGTGTGACCACTCAGTTTGATGTGTTAGTCCGCCTGTATCTTACCTTGTGGTTCTGGGCTGGTCCTTGATAGTTTCTCCACCAGATCATTCCTATTAATCTTCTTTAAAACCTTCTTCACCACTTCTACAGACTGATGGCTGAAGGTCTGTATGATCTTATCCACGGTGTCCAGCCTGTCTGCGTTTTCCAGTTGGTTCTTTGGGATGGCTGGGAGTATTCCCAGGATGTCAGGACTCTGCAGGAACAACTTGAACTCCTTGAATTCTTCATCTGACAAATCTTCCAGTGTCTCCAAAAGCTTCTCTTTATCAGACATTATCTCCGTCTTTGACACAAGTTTTCCCTGAAAAACAGAAAGACTTGAAAATGTACATCATGGTGAGTTTATCATGGGGGAAGAGTTGAGTTTGTATTCATAGATAATTTAAATGTTTTAGAAGCTTCTTACTAAAATATGATTAAATATCCTCCAACAAAGAATTAAATCAGTCTATAATATGAACAGGTCTCAGAGTTTTCTTCAGTGAAAGCATAGAAACACCCCGTCTATTATTGGAGTGTAATAAAGTTTCTGATTGGTGATGCAGACTTCTCTGTTGGTGGGACACATCCCTGCAAACATGATGGGAGCGAGGTCTCGCCTCCACCACAGCATCAGATGCTGAGTAGAACTGCCTGGGGAGCATCAGCAATGTTTATCGGGTGCTATCTAGTCACTATGACCCTCTGGGGGTACTTCCTCCTACACCTACAAGCCAAGCTACTGGAATAACGTGTTCCATCCTGAGGAGCTCCTGACAGCTCCAAACCCATAGATATCCGAACTCTCCACCCTGCCACTGATAAGCCTGCCTCACTGCTACATTCCTGCTGGACCAGACGGATGCTACCCATTCAGGTTCAGGTTCAGGTTCAGGTCACTTTATTGGTACCCGTGGGTAAACTAGGTTCAAAGTCTAAGAGGCAGGACATCCTTAACGCTTTGTAGACCACCACATAACATGCAACCCACCAAACATTACAACATGTAATAGAGACAGTAAAAATGGATAAAAAGCATAGGAAACAGTACGTGACCAAAGTGCTTGTGCGGTTTGTGCAAATAATTCTACAGTTTGTTCAACAGAGGGATTGCTGCTGGGACAAAACAATGTGAATGAACAAGATTGTTGAATCTTGTCCCTTGTCAGGTGAAAATAGGAGAAGAAGAGGTGGGGCCTAATATTCCTTGATGATGGGTGTTAGCCACAGCCTTAGCGGGGGAGAACCCCAGCCTGATTCAGCTCCTTGCTACGCACCACTGGATTGATTTTAATCCACCAGCAGCAGTACCACACTTTGGAGGAGCATGGGAGTGTGAGATTTGGTCAGTAAAGTCCACCCTGCGGGCCACCAGTGGGTCCCTGACAGTCCCAGAAGAGGTCCTTCAGTCTCAATGAGGTTAAAAACATGTGTCCTCCGACCAGAGGTGGGTAGAGTAGCCAAAAATTGTACTCAAGTAAAAGTACTGTTACTTCAGAATAATATGACTCAAGTAAAAGTAAAAGTAGTCATCCAAATAATTACTTGAGTAAGAGTAAAAAAGTACTTGATGAAAAAAACTACTCAAGTAGTGAGTACCTGTTGAGTAACGTCTGATTTATTCTGTAACACAAGGATCAATCAGACCGACAAAGATAAAAAATAATCATCTTTAGGCAAATTATAGTTCATCCAATCAATAAAATAAATTTAAATTAATTTATTAATTACAAAATAGCTTACTTTAGAGACTTGTCACATCAAATTTGGGGATGGATCTGCATGTGTAAAACATACTTTATGTGACCTAAAGACAAAGATCCACCTCTCCACAGCAGAAACTACAACCACCGCTACGTCTCCTCAGGTTAGAACCACCGCTACGTCTCCTCAGGTTAGAACCACCGCTACGTCTCCTCAGGTTAGACCACCGCTAACTCTCCTCAGGTTAGAACCACCGCTACGTCTCCTAGGTTAGAACCACCGCTACGTCTCTCAGGTTAGAACCACCGCTACGTCTCCTCAGGTTAGAACCACCGCTACGTCTCCTCAGGTGAACCCACCGCTACGTCTCCTCAGGTTAGAACCACCGCTACGTCTCCTCAGGTTAGATGTGTGATTGTTGAACGCTGACATGTCGTTTGTTTTGTTAGACCTGAACACACCGCATAACGTAGCTGCTGTTTCGCACTATTCCTAAAAGTAACCGTGCTTTCACTATGAGGCCGGGGGGGGGGGGGGTTCTCTCCTGGTCTGCGTTGCCTTGGCGACGTTTGGAGTGAACGTCTTTGCTTTGCTACGACTGTAAAGCTAACCTGTCCGGTTGCTGAAACGAGTATGGTCACGTGACTGCACAACGACGTGTGATTGGTTAAGCACAGTCACGTGGTAGAGCCTTCAGCGGAAGACTCTCTCTCTCTGTCAAAATAAAACATTAAAATGAGACTACGCGGGGGTAAAAACAAGACGCGTAGTAACGAGTAACGAGCTCATTGGAGCCTAATGTAGCGGAGTAAGAGTACAGTTTCTTCTTCACTAATCTACTCAAGTAAAAGTAACGTATAGTGTTTAAAAACTACTCCTAGAAGTACAATTTTTCAAAACTTACTCAAGTAAATGTAACGGGAGTAAATGTAATCGTACTACCCACTACCACCTCTGCCTCCGACATTGCTGAACTCAGTCCTATCACACTGAATCACCTTCTCATGGTGAGGCCCAGTCCCTCCCTACCTCTCATGTGGATCTCTTGAGCAGAAGGTGCTGGAGGAAGAACCAGATCCTGACTGACCACTGCTGGTCTAGGTCCATCAGGTCCTATCTACTAAGTATGCTACTGTGGCAGAAAGGGCAGACGATAACATACTAACTCATCGTGGACATCGTCGTCATGCTAACCAACACGTCCACCACCACGTAATCAGGAATATTACTGAAATATTCACTTTCATTAGCCATGAAAACAGCTCAGAGGAATATTGTATTTTTTTTGGAATAAGGGCAAAAACCAGAAAGGGTGCATGTAAACGTAGTCAGTGTTTGCGTTTGTTTCATAAACAACTTTATGACACATATCTGCCCATTGCTCTTTAATATGATCCATCTACATGTCTGATACTCCCATTTAACAAACCATAGAGTCCTTTACAAATCAGTTACTAAATACTCATAATGAAGTCATTATGAAGGTCAATGCTCAAATACATACACACACAAAGCTGCAATATAATTAGAGAAATAGGATAATAAAAAAGAAAGAAAAGAACATAAAGTAATTTAACTTGTAACATAAGTTCCACTTACCAAAAACATGAACTGTTCATCGCACACAAGAACCGTGTTTCTTAGGCAAGTCTGTCTGGAAAACAAAAAAACATTTGTCTTAAATGAGTTTAAACATGAAAAGGACTGAGATGTCTTCCTCATGAAGATGTACTGAGTTCCTAATTGGATCAGAACCATGCAGGTCGTGTGTCATACTTTAGGAGGTGTTCCTCCAGAAAAATAAAGACATGAATGGGGGGGGGGGGGGGGGGGGAGTAGTGTTGCTGCAGCCTGTCATTGTTATGAAGTTGCAGTATTAACACACACGGTCCCTTGTGTGTTTTCCCTTTTTATTATCTCCATGTAGGTCAGGGGGCGTGGCCTCTCTTCACGTGCACTGCTCATGAACCCCAGCGGCGTCGCACCAACAACTCTCTGGTATATGAGCTACTGCAACTAAATTTATTCCCTCAACAGATTTACAGATTTAGTTACAAACTACTTAAAATGATTTCAGAGTTATTAAAAACTTGTTTAAAGATTATTTATGTCATGTTTTAATCAGCGCATGGAAATAAGATTTTAGAATTATTGAATCCATATAGGTAAGTTTTTTTAGTTTAATAATATTTCTGTGTCATGTTAAACATTTTGGCCACTCCCACATTACAAGACACCATAAGCTTATTTAGCAAAATCATGAATACAAATTACACACACACACACACAGACACACAGACAACACACCACCACACACACACACACACACAGACACACGGACCACACACACACACACCCACACATACACAGACACACACACACACACACGACACACACCCACACACAGACACAGACACAGTATATATACACAAACACACACACACCACACACAAACACACACACACACACACACAGTATATACACACACACAGACACAAACACACACACACACACAACCACACACACACACACAGTAATATCTACACACACACACACACCACACACCCACACACACGACCCACACACACACGAGTATCTATATATACACCACACACCGACACAAACACACACCAGTTTTTATATACACACACAGACACACACACAGTATATATACACACACACAGACACACACTCAAACACAACCACACACACAAACACAAACACACACACACCCACACCCCCTCGTCTACAGATCCTGCTGACTGAGAGCTTTCTTCCTCCCCTCTTCGTCTCCCAGACGTTCTCTAGATAATTAACTCATTTATGATTCACAACAGCCATCTCAGTCTTTGAGCGTCATCCATATTTACCGAAATTAATCTCTGCTTTTATCTCACAAAACAAAACATGTAACTCATATTTTATATGATTCAAACACAGGGGAGAGTTCCCTCCTCTCCATCAGCATCTCGTCCTGTTTCAGTCAGAGGTTAACACCACATCTCCATGAGCTCATACAGATCTTTGACTAATTATTCACAACATGAGTCCCTGTGCCATATTCTGATTTAATCATTACAATAAATACACAATTTTGGCTGAGCCCATCTATCATCAGCCCACGGTTCTGTCTCCAGCAAACAGAGATTCTTTAAATAAAAACAATATTCAGCTTTTCATTATTATATCTGAAGATAAATGCAAACTGTTTTGTAAGTGTGGATTGTTTAATAATCTTTTTAATTTTAATTTAATTAAAATTAATTTAAATAAAAAAATATGTATTAAAAAACTGTTATGGTTTGGGGTTTTTTGGGGTTATTTTTCCCTCCTAGCCTCCTTGTGTGTGTTCTTGGTTTTCTCCGGGGTCCTGTGTCCCTGTCTTGTTCTCCTGTGTCTGTTTGTTCTGCTTTATTTTGGTAGTCAGCTTCCTGTCTAGTCTTGTCCTGTCTTGTCTAGCTTCACTTTGTCTGTGTGATTGTCCTGCCCCGCCCTAATGTGATTCACCTGATGTGTCACTTGTTCCCCGTTACCTCATGTATTTAACCCCTGTGTTTCCTCTGCTTCTTGTTCAATCCTTCTTGTTTGCTCGCCTGTCTACTCGTTGTCCGTTGGCCTGCTCCTGTAAGTCTCCTCGTTGGTTTTGCCAGCCTGCCGTTTCCCTGGGAGTTTGCTGCTTACCTGCCAGTGTTCCCGCTCTGTGCTCCCTTCCTTCTGCAGTTGTGTTTTTCCCCGTGAGTTTCCCAGCCCTCGGGCTACGGCTTTTTGTCCCCCCTGTGTCCCTGTGTTTTTCTTGTGTTTTTCGGGACGTTTTTGCTCTGTTTTTTAGTTAATAAACCATTGTGAACTGTCGTCCTGCCACACTGCGTCTGGGTCCTCCTTCTGCATCCCATTACAAAAACCCATACTTACAAAACAGTTTGCATATATCTTCAGACCAAGGAATAAGAATGTGTTTATCCCAGAGAGAGATGTTCCTGGTCCTCCTATCTGTGTCTATAACTAGTAAAACATAACCGGGTCATACATATCTTCCATCGAGCCGAAACATGATTCCCACTCCATGTCTCAGACTCCATGTCTGTGCACCCAGAAAATATCTTATGGCACTATTTAGATCTAATTTACCATTAGATATATTTCTAATTCATCTAACCCTACAGTATAATCATGTATAGGGCACACAGAGGCTTTAAACCGGTTAGAATCAGTTAGAAAACTCATATCCTTCAGATTTCTGCTTTTACCAACGACTCCTCCCAAAGCTCTACGTGCTGGATCAGCTAGAACCTTCTCTGGAACTCATATGTTCATCACCATAGAAACATAGATATTTATGAGTCTGATAAGTTCAGCTTTCAGACTCATAGATGCATTTGTAGTTATTTTGGAATTGTTTTGGTTTTCTTTCTATAGATAAACAGTCTCCACTTATTACACCAATCATTAATATAGGATAGCATCCGCTGCATTTTATCTTCACATGATTGTTGCTACACAGAATAAGC
Organism: Etheostoma spectabile; assembly: GCF_008692095.1. Lineage (NCBI taxonomy): Eukaryota > Metazoa > Chordata > Actinopteri > Perciformes > Percidae > Etheostoma > Etheostoma spectabile. The sequence goes on from NW_022603378.1 coordinate 59,587, forward strand.
AGAATCAATACAGTATAGTTATGTAAAACATATAAATTAAAGTAATTCCAGTTCTAAAGTGTTCTTACCGGTGCTGTTGGTCTGTGATGCTGAGGATGCGGAGACAGAGACAGAGACAGAGGACAGTTTATATATCTGCAGAGAGGGGAGGAGGCTCTTTAAATCATCAGTCTAACCGGGGGGGACGTGAGGGAGGAGTTCTCTTTTCCAGTCTCCTGGCAGGGTCTGTTATGGTCCCACAATATAATCTATTGATTAGTGGACACAGACAGGTTTATCTGGTTTTTCCGTGTAGGTCAGCACGTATTTTAATTGATGTATTTCAATGGGAAGCTTCCTTCCTGACCACAGCACCTTTCTTCCTGCCAGTCAGCTGCAGCACATATATATATATATATATATATATATATATATATATATATACAGTGGTGTGAAAAAGTGTTTGCCCCCTTCCTCATTTCCTGTTCCTTTGCATGTTTGTCACACTTAAGTGTTTCGGAACATCAAACCAATTTAAACAATAGTCAAGGACAACACAAGTAAACACAAAATGCAATTTGTAAATGAAGGTGTTTATTATTAAAGGTGAAAAAAATCCAAACCATCATGGCCCTGTGTGAAAAAGTGATTGCCCCCCTTGTTAAACATACTGTAGTTCAATTTCTCTAGCCACACCCAGGCTGATTATTGCCACACCTGTTCACAATCAAGGCATCACTTAAATAGGAGCTGCTTGACACAGTAAGGTCCACCAGAAGATCCTTAAAAGCTACACATCATGCCGAGACCCAAAGAAATTCAGGAACAATTGAGAAAGAAAGTAATTGAGATCTATCAGTCTGGAAAGGGTTATAAAGCCATTTCCAAAGCTTTGGGAATCCAGCGAACCACAGTGAGAGCCATTATCCACAAATGGAGAAGACATGGAACATGGTGAACCTTCCCAGGAGTGGCCGGCCGCCCAAAATTACCCCAAGAGCGCAGCGACGACTCATCCAAGAGGTCACAAAAGACCCCACAACAATGTCCAAAGAACTGCAGGCCTCACTTGCCTCAGTTAAGGTCAGCGTTCATGCCTCCACCATCAGGAAAAGACTGGGCAAAAATGGCCTGCATGGCAGAGTTCCAAGGAGAAAACCACTGCTGAGCAAAAACAACATCAAAGCTCGTCTCATTTCTCCACAACACATCTTGATGATCCCCAAGACTTTTGGGACAACATTCTGTGGACCGATGAGACAAAAGTGGAACTCTTTGGAAGGTGTGTGTCCAAGTATATCTGGCGTAGAAGGAACACTGCATTTCATAAAAAGAACATTATACCAACAGTAAAATATGGTGGTGGTAGTGTGATGGTCTGGGGCTGTTTTGCTGCTTCAGGACCTGGAAGACTTGCCGTGATAAAAGGAACTATGAATTCTGCTGTCTACCAAGAGATCCTGAAGGAGAATGTCCGACCATCTGTTCGTGTACTCAAGCTGAAACGAACTTGGGTTCTGCAGCAGGACAATGATCCTAAACACACCAGCAAGTCCACCACCGAATGGCTGAAGAAAAACAAAATGAAGACTTTGGAGTGGCCTAGCCAAAGTCCTGACCTGAATCCTTTTGAGATGTTGTGGTATGACCTTAAAAAGGCAGTTCATGCTCGAAAACCTTCTAATGTAACTGAATTAGGACAATTCTGCAAAGATGAGTGGGCCAAACTTCCTCCAGGACGCTGTAAAAGCCTCATTGCACGTTATCGCAAACGCTTGGTTGCAGTTGTTGCTGCTAAGGGGGGCCCAACCAGTTAGTAGGTTTAGGGGGCAATCACTTTTTCACACAGGGCCATGATGGTTTGGATTTTTTTTCACCTTTAATAATAAACACCTTCATTTACAAATTGCATTTTGTGTTTACTTGTGTTGTCCTTGACTATTGTTTAAATTGGTTTGATGTTCCAAAACACTTAAGTGTGACAAACATGCAAAGGAACAGGAAATGAGGAAGGGGGCAAACACTTTTTCACACCACTGTACATGAGTTAACCTCTGCCATCTGATCTTACACTGTTATGGTCAACATTTCAGTAGATTTACTCACTACCATGGAGACTAAATGCACACTTCCTGCTTTACCTCAAATATTAAAAGGTACTCCTAATAAACTAGTATTCAAATGAAATAAAACCATGAGTCTATTCAACAAGGTATGCTAAGTAGGTGCCAGAAATCACATTCCCTCTTAATCATTTGCTAGTGTGACCTAGTTTGACATTCATGCAAAAAAAGAATCTTTGAAGCGGCTAAGAGTTTTTATTTTTGAAACAGACTTTAAATTATATTCTAACAATTTAACAATTCACCATGAAATCCAATCGCGGCACGGCGGTCTTGGGGACAGTGGTGGAATGCCCCGGCACTTAAATTCAACTCAAATGTAAGAGTAACAATCAGCGTTTGACCTACAGTCTGCTGAGATATCTCTCTAGATGCAGAAACAAAGGGCAATCACACCATAAACGTTAAGACGCGTTAATAAAGATCCATATTTGGCCATAATCCAGTGAAAGGGTTCCAGTAACACAATTAAAGTGCACACATTATAATAAGATCAGGATCTGGGATTTGGGGTGTTTCCGTTTGTGTCTCTGGTGCTTCCACACAAACTTTAAATAAAATATCTATGCTGTTTTGAGTAAGATACAGGTTTCTGAATTCATCCTTTCTTCATTTTCTGGGTGAGCTGGTGAAAATCAGCGTCTATGTCATCGGCCAAAACATTTTAACGTTTGCTCGCTTAGCTGCAAGCGTGGACCGCCCTCATAGTCTGCACTGACTAGCTGTAGTTACTGAGCATGTGACTCCCAACATAGATGGAACAGAAGTGACTCTGTACCTAAAACAGAGAGCTCAACACACAGGGTGAAAAGAGGAGCTGCAGCAATGTGTAGTACAACAAAACATATGGTGTTTTCTGAAAATTATGTCTCAAACCCGCCGCGAGGAGGGGAGTGTTCTTTTTTTTAAACTAATAGGCGGTCTACCAGCAGTTAAAATCTTCCCACTGACAAAATAGGACACACAACACAGCTTGGTCTAAATGTAATTCTTTATTCTAGACTAAAACAAGGTTAAGACTAACAAACAACAAATATAAAAGAGACAGTAAGGAAGGGTTAAAATTCATATACTATACTAAGAGTCATGTCCTTATCGTTTATGGTTCAATGTTCGTTTCAGTCCAAGGCAGCAATGATGCAAACGGCAGCCACGTTTCACTCCCGGAAGCCGGGGTCCTTCTTCGTCTGGTCGGCGTAGCGTCTTCGTTGCTCCGTAGCTGGACTGGGAGGGAACAGAGAGAGAGAGAGAGCTCTCAGAACACAGATCACAAGCAGTACTTCACGCCACAACTCTCCGAGGTTAGCCGGCAGACGTTCCTTTACTGATCTGCTTTCTCGCGTTTCAGTCCTTCTCGGAGTGTCTATCGTAGACGCTTCTCCCGTCCGTCCACTCGTCTCAGCTACCGCTATCCTCCGTGTCTCTTTGGCTTCACTTCTCTTGCTTCGATTCTGCTCTGCTCTCCTCCTCTTCCGCCAGTTCCTCTTGCCCTCGCCCGTTGCTTCCCCGTGGCTTCTCTGTGGCTTCTCTCCCTCTGGCTTCTCTGAGCCTCTCCCCTTTTCACCGCCTTGTTCTCACACACCTGCCCTCATCAAGCCCAGGTGTGTCCACTTATGTAATTCTGAGCTTGTTAAGTCCGAGCGACAACAACAAACAGGGGGGAGGGTCTCCAGTCTCCATAAAGAAAACCCACCTAAAAACAAGGAAATAAAGCCACCACAAAACCAAACATGCAATACAACAAACTCAAGACATGCCACAATAAACCCAAACAGAAAACACAGCAAACACATGCAAACATATCACAGTGTAATCCACCTTTGACAATTACACATGAACCTATTCTGGTACAACCTCAAAATACAATTATGATCCTAAACTAACAGAATAGGGGCACTTTAAATGTGGTATGGTCAACCTCAGGGCATTTTATTTATTCTTTATACCGTTTTATAAGTGGAAGCTTGTTCATATGAGTAACAGGACTGAGGTGTTGCCACAAGATTAGCATCGCATGTAGCCAAGGGCTGTTTGACCATATGCTGTTTCAGTTGTAGAACCAGAATCCAATAATGCTGAAAGGATGACAGACTGAACATATTCATATGTCTAGAGACACAGTGAGCAGGCAGCAGAGAACATGGCCTCATTAGCAAAGAAACAACCAACAACCAGACATAAACAGAGTTAGAAACTGGAACCAACAGCCAGCTTACCACTTCAGTTGACGTAACAATTAAATGATGGTGAAGTGAAAACGCAGGAGCATATATAGGCTGCTGGAGAGTTGAGTTGATGAGGTGCAGCTGCTATTCATGAGCAGTGCACAGGTGAAGACTGGCCACGCCCTTGACCAACACACTCAGACAGAGGAGAGACAGTAACACAAGGGACTAGGGGAAATACACAAGCAACTGGAAATACTGCAGACCCACAACACATTGTTATGCATTCACTCTGCCTAGTGGCGACCCATTAGAACTGGGTCCACAAACCAGTTTGGGTCCCAGCCCTTTGGAAAAGACTAAATGAAACAATTACTTGTTAACCCTTGGATGGTATTCGGGTCAATTTGACCCATTTTAAATTTTAACAAGGAGAAACATGATTCAAGTAAATTTTTTCTACCTGAAAATTAACGCACTTTCCTTATTTCCTGTGATAAACATGTAGTCCTGACTCATTTCAGAAAGTATTCTGGATATGACACTCATATTTTTTCCATAGTGGATTTTTAACATGAATTATAATCTCATGACAAAAATGAAATTGAGATAAAGACAACATTTGTTAATAGATTATGAAGTAAACGGACAAGAGAGGGTCCGACAGTGAAGACAACACATTGATTAAATTCATCGCATAACACAGGCATGCTACTGAGCTAGCTTAGCACACAGCCATGCCACCTGACCTGGCCGAACTTCACACACTCCCTGTGGCTGATTTTAAATGTTTCTTCTTTTAAATGTTTAAAAACTTTAATCATACTTATCTAATAACAGCAGTACAGCTGACATTAGTTTAAGATCACTGAATGGTTTTTCTTTCTTCCAGAGAACTCATGTGGTGCTCCATCCTCAAGCTCCTGTGAAGCTGTTACATAACCCAAGTTCGTTTCAGCTTGAGTACACAAACAGATGGTCGGACATTCTCCTTCAGGATCTCTTGGTAGACAGCAGAATTCATAGTTCCTTTTATCACGGCAAGTCTTCCAGGTCCTGAAGCAGCAAAACAGCCCCAGACCATCACACTACCACCACCATATTTTACTGTTGGTATAATGTTCTTTTTATGAAATGCAGTGTTCCTTCTACGCCAGATATACTTGGACACACACCTTCCAAAGAGTTCCACTTTTGTCTCATCGGTCCACAGAATGTTGTCCCAAAAGTCTTGGGGATCATCAAGATGTGTTGTGGAGAAATTGAGACGAGCTTTGATGTTCTTTTTGCTCAGCAGTGGTTTTCTCCTTGGAACTCTGCCATGCAGGCCATTTTTGCCCAGTCTTTTCCTGATGGTGGAGGCATGAACGCTGACCTTAACTGAGGCAAGTGAGGCCTGCAGTTCTTTGGACGTTGTTGTGCGGTCTTTTGTGACCTCTTGGATGAGTCGTCGCTGCGCTCTTGGGGTAATTTTGGGCGGCCGGCCACTCCTGGGAAGGTTCACCACTGTTCCATGTCTTCGCCATTTGTGGATAATGGCTCTCACTGTGGTTCGCTGGATTCCCAAAGCTTTGGAAATGGCTTTATAACCCTTTCCAGACTGATAGATCTCAATTACTTTCTTTCTCAATTGTTCCTGAATTTCTTTGGGTCTCGGCATGATGTGTAGCTTTTAAGGATCTTCTGGTGGACCTTACTGTGTCAAGCAGCTCCTATTTAAGTGATGCCTTGATTGTGAACAGGTGTGGCAATAATCAGGCCTGGGTGTGGCTAGAGAAATTGAACTCAGGTGTGGACAACCACAGTTATAGTATGTTTTAACAAGGGGGGCAATCACTTTTTCACACAGGGCCATGATGGTTTGGATTTTTTTTCAGCTTTAATAATAAACATCTTCATTTACAAATTGCATTTTGTGTTTACTTGTGTTGTCCTTGACTATTGTTTAAATTGGTTTGATGTTCCGAAACACTTAAGTGTGACAAACAGGAACAGGAAATGAGGAAGGGGGCAAACACTTTTTCACACCACTATAAACCTATGGCTGTGGCCGGAGTCTTTCCCTCATTCCCTCATTCCCTCCTCCCTACCCTCTATATAAGAGAGTTTCATGTAGAAGACATGATGTAGTGATTGGACATTGCACAGGTCATTTTCTCTGTACCAACAGTTACCTCAGTGCTGTCGTACCAATGAAACCTCCACTGCTGTATCTACCGTAGTGCAGCAGTGGAAGCTGGGTCACCTCTAATATAATCCATTCATGGTTCTCCTATAATAGTTTCATGTTAACTTGTTCTTCCAAAACTATTCAGCAAGAGCCAACCAACACATTCAGCTGTTTGACCCTTACTTACACAATGAGTAATGTGTTATTAGTTGGTTGCTAGGTAAATTAAGTTCAGAATGCATTGTGGTATAGTTTTTATATTGTACTGAGCACTGATATTTACTAGAATATCAGAAGTGGCCTGAAATGTTCTACAAATTTGAATTTGAAGTAAAAATGGTTGACCAGGTAACAGTGCCCTAAAACGTGAATAATGACTCATTCCAGACGCAGCCTGTGTAAATATATAATTTACAGGTGCAGGGGGTGTTTCAGCTTCAGTTACCTTCTTTCACCACCTGCTGGTCATAAGGACACATCACTGCTGATTTACCCCCCCCCCCCCTCAACTTAAAACTGATAATTAATGAATTCAGTGATTTGTTTTCCTTTTAACAATTTTAAAAAAATTAGCAAAACAACCAATAAAATACTAAAAAGATAGAGACGAATATCTTATATAAAATGTATGCCACATTCATCAAATTTAAATGTTAAAATTGTCTTTCTCAATTAGAGAATAACTGTTTTACATCAAACTTTTCTATATTTAAAATAACGTTTTCTCATTTGCTGACATCATCTACTGAAACATTGAAGGAAACATTACCAAAAGGTGGTGAGTTTCTGTCTCTACGTCCTCCAAATATTTTATATGTATTTATCCTTCTGAGTAAAAACAGCACCTCTGATTCATAGTTTAATCATTTTTTAACCATAACAGCTATTGACTCACCAAAAGTTGCGTCTAAAACCTGACGAGTTAGTGGTTACGGAGGTCTCTTCCGGGTCTTTCTAGCCTCTACAAGTGATTTTCTATTGAGCCTGGAACTTCCAGTCTCTTTCGGAGTCGTTGGGCTTTAAATCCAAACTGTTACATCCAAGATTGATTTACTTTATGTCCATGATTCATCGCGTTTTGGCTCATTTCTACGGCTAGCTTGCAGCTCCGTCTCTCCTCTCTCTTGTTTAGGGAAACAAAGGTCCCAGTATGCCCATATGGCATGCCGTTTCACAGTCTCAGGTTTTTGCCCCATCGTCGTTCGTGCCGTTTGTTTTGCTCCTGGTGGCGTCCCTACTTGTTGGTGGCGCTGACTCATCACTGGTTTATGAGCGCCAGGCACTGTTCGATACCTGGGATTCTTTTGGGAGGTATTCCAGCGTCGAGGGTGGACGCGGTGCTGGTTCTCCACTCTTCCTGACTGCGGTGCCAGAGGAGCTTCTCCGCCGGGAGTCAACTTTCCTGCTTCAGGCGAGACCTCGCAGGAGACGTCGGCGTGCTTGCGGTACACGTTCTGGCAAGTGTGTGAAGTTGAGGACTTTGTTGAGAGGGACTGTTATGGACCCGATTGTTGGTTTGCCGGCTGGCTACAATAACTGGATTTGGTGCTTCGGTGTCGGTGTATTCAACCTGTTTGTCCGGGGTGTCCGAGGTCCGATCAGCAGTTTCAGCCCTTTTGGATTGACAGGAGGCGGTGCAGAGGAGGCGGGGTGTGTGTGAATAACCTGCATATACTGGACTGTAATTTGTCGCCGGTTGACGGAGAAATAAAAGTCCAGATGTCTTTTCTGAACGTTCGGTCATTGTCTAATAAGACATTTGTTCTTCGTGACTTCTTTAATTCCCACGCTCTAGATTTTATGTTTATATCTGAGACGTGGATGCGCGAGGGTGATGTATCGCCCTTGATTGATCTTTGTCCTCTTAACACCAGTTTTCTCAACACGCCGAGACTTTCTGGAAGGGGGGGGGGGGGGATTGTCTCACTTTTTTAGGACAATTTTAAGTGCAGACAGATTGTCAACTGTGATTCTTATTCTAGCTTTGAATCACAGATTTTTACTATATTTAAACCTTCTGTGGTTTTGATTGCTGTAATATATCGTCCACCTAAGTATAATGACAACTTTATCTCTGAGTGGGCTATCTAGATTTGTTTTTCATTATGAGAGGATTTTAATTGTTGGCAATTTTAATATCCATATTTGCTGTGACAATAAGCCATTAGTTAGACTTTTTAAACGTTACTGAGTCTTTTAGTTTTATACAACTTGTGTCTGAACCTACACATCAGCATGGTCATACATTAGATTTAGTTCGAAGTTATGGTTTGTCTGTGTCAAGTTAATTAATTAATTCATTGGAAAATTATAGACCTGACTTTAATTTGGCCTTCCTATCAAAAGTCTTTAAAAAAGTCATCTTGAATCAGCTTTTAAAATATTTGTCATATAATAATCTTTTTGAGTCGCTACAGTTTGCCTTTCGAGCAAAACATTCTCCTGAAACAGCCCTCACAAAGGTGGTAAATGACCTGGTGCTGACTCAGATTTAACATCTGGCCTTTTGTTATTGGATCTTAGTGCAGCTTTTGATACTGTGGACCACTGCTTTTTATTGGATAGAATCGAGAATTACTTCGGCATCTCTGGCCAGGTGCTTGAGTGGTTGAGATCCTACCTTTCAGCATGGGGTTCCACAGGGTTTAGTCCTTGGTCTCCTGTTGTTTTCATTATATTTAGCTCCACTGGGTCACATCATTCGTTCTTTTGGTATTGATTTTCATTGCTATGCTGATGATGTACAAATATATATGCCAGTTATTGCAGGAAATTCATCCGATTGGTTGAGCTGTCGACGTGCTTGGCTGCTGTGAGAAGCTGGTTATCAGCAAACTTCCTGCTACTCAATTCAGCCAAAGCTGAGATGATAGCTATAGGACCACCTAGATTAAGTCATTTTTATGACAATTTCACTCTGTCCATTGACGATTTGATCATTAAGTGCAAGGACAGAGTGAAGAATCTTGGGATAGTTTTTGATTGGTCACTTTCATTTGACTTGCATATTAAGGAGGTGACAGGTCGCCTTCTTTCATCGTCGAAGAATTGCTAATATCAGATCAGTATTGTCCCTTAAAGATGCCGAGGCCCTTATTCATGCCTTTGTTACATCTAGACTAGATTATTGTAACGTCCTGGTCTCGGGGCTGCCTAAGAAAAGTCTGCGAGGTCTACAGATGGTCCAGAATGCTGCAGCACGTATTCTTACTGGATCATCTAAATACAGACACATAACTCCTGTGTTGGCCTCACTTCACTGGGTCCCGGTCCAGGTTAGAGCAGATTTTAAGGTCTTACTTTTAACTTACAAAATATTGAATGGCCTTGCACCAGTTTATCTGTCTGATCTGTTAACCTCTTATGTGCCTTCTCGGGTGCTGCGCTCCCACGGGTCAGGACTGCTGACTGGACCAAAGGTCAGAAAGAAAACGGTTGGGGAGCGAGCCTTCTCGTTTCACGCTCCAACATTATGGACCAGTCTTCCAGTAGATATCAGACTGACATGTTCAACTGGGGTCTTTAAATCAAAGCTTAAGACTTATTCACCGCTGCGTTTGAGTCCTAAATGCTAATTTATCTTTGATGTATTTGTATAGTGTTATTTACTTTTTACTGTCTCGATTTAAAAAATGTTGTACTGTTTAATGTTTGTACTGTTACTGTATTTAAAGTGTATTCTTGCTGTAAAGCACTTTGATGGAAAGCAAATTATAAATAAATGTATTATATGTGGGAGATAACGTCACCCATCTTGTATGGAAAGCCAAAGGGGACAAAAAGGCCAATGGGGTGTATGGAAGGCCAAGAGGCGCACACATTTGACACGCATTTGCTTGTGTAGCATTGCTGTGGGTGTAATATCAATAAATATGACATTATTATGTTATGATTGGCATAAGTAAATGTCATGAGAGCAAAAGCGTCTGGACTTTCTTTGAAATAATGTCTGTATTTTGTCATCTGTATAATTAATTATGATTATTTCTTCACAGTGTGACTCCCAAGACATATGAGAAGTATTTTAGAGAGTAAAATGGCTTATTCATTACTTGTCTGTCTGTGATATCAATACATATCTGGAAGATTCTTGTTCCGTTTTATTTATTTATTTGTCTTTAAGGCCCTACAACCATTTTTAACATGCAAGTGACCTCACTGCAACCCAAATATTCTAATAACCCAGTTTGTCCTAAAAAAAAGCTTTTTTATAAAATAAATCCAGATGGACAATAAACTGTAAAAATGGCCTCAGGGCTCAGAGGGATATATATATCATATATTATATATCCAACAATGTTTGATATCAAATACTAAACATCACAAGTTTTATTGTGTAGACCTGAACTTTATGAGACTGACTCACATTCAATGTTTCAACACATCAACACATTCACAACTTTAACTTCAAGTGCATGCTCTATTTTTTATATATGTGAATATATATATATATATATATATATATATATATATATATATATATATGAAAGGACACAAAGAGAAACATATAGACATGCATTGAAATGGATGAAGATGCAGAGCCTGCAAGCAGTAAGCTAGTTTACACCAGGATGACTGCTCTCTCTCTCTCTCTATATATCTATATATCTATATATATATATACACACTGTGAATATAGTGTGGAATGGTACCTCTCCAGCTACCAGTCCACACTTACACTGCCCTCCAGTCCCAATATATATCTGTAAATACATTAAATCACTTAAAATAACAAAATAAAAGTACAACAGAAATGATCAACATGTTCCCACCTGACCAGGGTCATTAGGCATGAAGACACCAGGGTATATAATATATAATCACATATATAATATATAATCAAATATATAATCACATATATTGATGATAATATCCATGAGATTAGATTTGATGGCTGAAGGGTGAAAGTTGGACCCAGCAGAGTCTTTGGGTCTGAGTCCAGTTCTGTAACATCCTCTGAACCAACGGATCAACCAGAGGAGGAGACAGCATGTTTAACAGCTTTATATCATATTTATTAATGCCCCCCCACCAGGTTACTCTGTCAACATCACATTAACATCAGAATAAATCAGCCTCTTATCCACTCAACAGCACGTCAGAAAAGCATTAAAACATTAAACTTACACAAAGAAAACTTAACAATAAATATATTTATGATATGACTTCAGTTTTGGGAATCTTAAATTCCTTCCTCTAATATTTGATGAAAGGACCCTCTAACACCAGATTTATTTTAACCTAATGGGAAACTACTGAACCTATTTTTGCCATCTTCTGCACTGCACCCCCGACAGACCTCCATCTTTTCGACCTCCCATTTGTTTTAGATGGTTGACCTTCTCTGTGTCCTTTCTCTTCTCCATCTCCTCAATCAGGAAGTCCAGGTGGACATAACTAGACAGTGAAACCTCATTCAGGGCGATCTGCTCCAGTTGGACAACATGCTGGTAGGCTTCATCCACCAAAGGTATTTTCTTTGCTTCCAGGGTTTCCATCTCTTTCTGAAGAGTTTCCAAAATGCTCTCTTTCTTCTCAGTTTCTGCTTTAATATTTACTTTCAAATCTTCTAGAGTTTTTTTAACTTGTCTTGTCTTGTTCACATACTTCCATTTATCTTTCACATGAGCTGATGCAGGACACTTCCTTCTACATGAAGTGCAGTGGCCACCTTTTATGACCTCACAGTGTCCTGGTTTCCAGGCCATTGTGCATCCAGGATAGTGACAGTTCTCCTCACAGACAGTACAGCAGACAGCTGCTTCATAGAACACCAACCCCCACATCCCACCATCAATAGGTTCTTTATCTTTGTAGACCTCATCAACTTCTATAGTGAACTTCTCATTGTTCTTCATCTCTTCTTCATGTTTCTTCAGACCATCCTGAGTCTGTTGGATCTCTGTTTGCTTTAGATCGATCAACTTAATTCTCTCTTCCAGGTTTTGGATGCAGGCTGTCAGTCTGACTCTCTCGTTCAGGACTTTCACGGTTGTCTCCAACTTCTGAGGTTCAGTTGTTCCCAGAAAGGTTGTGAACTGCTTCATTCCTTTCATTGATGTTTTATCTGCATGTTCAAGGACTTCTGCATCCTCTGTCCTGTCTTCATGTTGGCGATTATTAAACAGGAAGTGAAGAGGTTGATTCTTCTTATTTTTGGCACATTTAATCTTTGCAGCCTTGAGAGCTTTCAGAACATTTTTAGATGCACTTCCATCTGAGTGTGTAATGAAGGTGACGATGTTCTTCTCCATGTCTTTTCCAAACAGAGACACCACTGAATCTAAGATGTACCTCAGTCGCTCAGTCAGTCGAGTCACACTCGCTTTCATCACCAGACCCACTGCATCAATCTCAACAACTCCATCGACTGACTGGAACAAGTCTAATAATCTTTGACTGATGATGTCATCATGCTCGATCCCTCTGATGTCTCCGTATCCAGGAGTATCGATGATGGTCAGAGAGTAGGGCAGAGTTTTATCTTCAAAACCAAAGATCTGGTACACGATCACATCTGATGTCTGACTTTCTAATTGACTTCTCTCCTCCTCCTCTACTATCTGAAACCAGACATCGTCCTTCCACTCCACTCCCATGGCGTAGTTGACCAGAGCGTTGATCAGAGTAGATTTTCCTGCTCCTGTTTCACCAACAAGTAAGATGGTTTTATTTTCCTTGTTTGAATCTTTTTCACCAAGAGTCATTCTTGTCAGAGTTCCAATCTTCTCTTCCTTTGGTATCAACTGGTAGAGAGTGGGAGATCCTGAATGGATCTTATCTTTGCAGGTGATGTTGTCATATTTGGATGATGTGTTCCTGTAGAAAAGTAACGAGCAGAGCTCAAAACATGAATTGGTGCATTAGAGATGGATTTATAAAGCTGTAATAGTAATTATGTAGGCCAGTAATATCATGACCAGAGCTGTCAGTTTAACGCGTTAATAACAGCGTTCAACATTCTGTTACAACAACTAGTATCGTTAGAAAAACTACAACACCCACCGGATTTAGCTAATCCGGAAACAAAACAGGGACGCTGCACACACGCTGGGTTTGCGAGCCGGCCAAAGAGTGGTAACATACCTGCAAACTAGGCGCTTTTCGGCAAGAATCGCCGTTTTGAATGTGAAAATGTCATCCATGTGAATTTTGTAGATCCGAAGAGTTTTTATTTGGAGGGAGGGGAGGTGGCGGGGGTGTTGCTAATACGGCAACATGTCTTAACAACCGTTATCTACCGGACCGAGTAGCAACGCAGATTCCGGTGCCTTATTTAGGTGCCGCTTAATTGCCGTCACTTCTCTGTGATGCTCTGAAAACGGACATTAGAAACATCGCCACACGGGACGCAGGTCAACACTACACTTAGCAGCAGGTAACGTTAGCCTACCGTTAGCTAGCAGCTGGAGTTAACAGTTAAAATGCTGCTGCCAGCTGAACGGTGTAAAATGTGACTGTATGTCACTGGAGAGGTTTCTGAGTCAGCAGCTGCTGCTGTCTGAAAAACACAGACTCAGCCTCGCCAGCCTCGTGGTGCATATAAAGTTATAGTAAAATACCCTTTTCCCATCCAGTGGTTGTTTTTGCCATTTTGTCCTCAGTTTGAACAACAAAAAATAAATGGGACAAAAAGAAATCGAGGGACATTTATGATAGATAAAAACGTGACATCAATGCGTTTAATCGCTAGTTAACTATCAGAATCAGCTTTATTCGCCAGGTATGTGGACACATACAAGGACATTTTTCTTTGGAGCATCGTTACTCACACTGTTCTTACACACACAAAAACAACCAAAACAAAATATACACACTAATATATACACACTAATATATACACAATATATACATACTTAAAACAGAAACAATATAGAGGCATGAGTGCAATGAAGAGATCAATAAAATTATTTTAAATGTGGAGCATAGTGCAAAGGATACTGGGATAAATAGTATTATGTTATTATATTACAATATGAAAGTAATGCGAATAATTGCGATATGTTATAATATATATAAATATTTAAATAATTTCTTGAGTTTAGATGAACCCAAACCCCCTCAGAGAGATAAGAATGTGTGCCTAGGGTAGCTCAGTTGGTATAAAGAGGGTTATTCCTCGAAGGGAGAGCCGCTGGCACCTTCGTTTTGTTAGATAACATCATAATCTGTTTTTTTCAGAATTTAACACCAGTTTGAGATGGAACAGGTGTGACTGTATAGTGTCAGATGCGGCCTGCAGACCATCGCAACAGTGTGTGCATGACAAACAATGATGTCATCTTCGTCATGCTGTGTGGACGTTCCCATAAAACGCTGCGTTTGGTGTTATTTGAGTCTTGGATTGGCACTAAATGGATAGATCGGTTCCTCCTACTTCCGTCAAGAGGAACACGTCTTTATATGGAGATCAATAGAGAAAATGGAAATAAATTTAGTCTTTATAAAAATCTAACTGAATTAATTTTATAGATTCAATATTATCTGTAATATAGAATTAGTTCTCCAATCTGTCTTCTATCAGCTGCAAAATCTCAGCAGTATGAAACAGACCAATAACATCATAAATAAGTTAATAAATTTGAATATGAAATACATCCTGAACATGGGCGTAACTTTCTTCTACCAGATGGGGAAGACAATGAACATTTCATAAGAACACTATTGGAAGTGGGGGCATATAATTAGGTTAAGCTGTATTGTTAGGATATGTGTAGTTGTGGAACTCCAGTAAGAAGGCTGACTGTTTTGTCCTGCTGTCTCTTCCCTTCCCTGTGTTCTCAGTTTTTTCCCTTCCCATTGTCCCTGTCTGTCTTGTCTGTTTTGTTTGTATAGGCGTGTTCAGCAGGCTCATCTCCGCTGGCAGTGCTTCTCACCTGTGGCTCTTCATCTGCAGCTCACCGCACCTGTGGCTCATCATTCATTACTCTCCCTGAGAGAGAGGCCTTGGAGACTTACATTCGTGACTCCCTTCTTACTGGTCTTATGCGCCCCTCTTCATCTCCTGTAGGAGCAGGTTTCTTTTTTGTTGCTAAAAAGGACAAGTCCCTTCGTCCCTGTATCGATTTCCGTGGCCTCAAAAATATCACTGTTTAAAACAAGTACCCTTTACCACTAATCAACTCGGCCTTTGAACCCCTGCAGCAGGCCACGGTCTTTTCCAAACTGGATCTTCGCAACGCCTAACAACTGGTGTGTATATAGGAAGGAGACGAATGGAAGACGGCGTTCAACACCCCCCTCCACCACTTCGAAAACTTGGTAATGCCGTTTGGGCTGACTAATGCTCTTGCAGTTTTCCAAAGCCTATTTAACGATGTTCTCCGTGACTTCCTGAACCGTTTTGTGTTTGTTTATCTGGACGATATTTTGAATTTTCATCTCCGCTGGTGGTGCTTCTCACCTGCGGCTCATCATTCATTACTCTCCCTGTTAAATACTCTGGTTCTGCTCCCACTCTTCGCCAGTTCATCAGATTGCCATACGTGGTATTGTGCTCCGGCCTCTTTATAGTTTGTCAAGTACTTTTGTCGTTTTACTAACTGTCCGTTCTCGTTCCGCCGTAGTGCCATCCCTGTGCCTGCCTGCCTACCTGCCTACCTGCCTGCCATCCTGTCTGTCCGCCCTGACTGCTCCTCTACACACCATCACCTGAGCTCCGTCAAGCCTGGATTTCCTCAACACTTTGGCTCACCCTGTTATATCAATAAATCCTACCTGATCTATTTACTCTTGTGTCCGCTCCTGAATCCTTCCTGTGTATCACAACACTGACAAAGCTACTTAGTCCCTTCAGACATTAGATGACGGATTCTTTTCTCTAAAACAGATGATTCTGAACTGCCAAAATGTATGAATGTGTGTGAATGGTAAATGGTTTCTCTACTATGAAGAAGAGCTTTGATTAGACTAGAAAAGTGCTGTATGAAAACGGTCTATTTACTGTAAGTCCATTTAAAGCCCATATTTTGAGGAGGGGACAATGCTCAGATGGTGTAGGTCCTCCACCCCCCCACACACACAATTTACGCCTATGATCTTGAAGTAGATATATTAGGCAATACATGTATCAATTCAGTAGTTCAGTGAGAACATTTTATGAAATTAATCAGAATTTCTCACATTTCTGCATCATCAACTGAATGCATGTAGGTTCCCATGGCAACACGATGCATGTAACTTTAAATGTGTTGTATTTTATATAGCGCTTTTCTGATCTTAACAACTACTCAAAGCGCTTTAACATCATACAGGAACCATTCACCATCACACACATTCACACTCCGATGGCACAGCATCGGGGGAAACTCGGGGTTCAGTGTCTTGCCCAAGGACACTTAGACATGGGACTGCAGGGCCAGGGATTAAACCTTGTCATAGGTGAACAATGACAGTTCAGTGGGTAAAATGGGCATGCACGGCAACACCATCCTTGGTAGCTACAGCGTGTCCTTGGATAACGAGGTTTGGATAAAGCTCTGGTCAGATAAAGGCCTGAAATGCTCAAAAATCATCTTTCAGGTGGTAGTGATGGCGCAGTGATATGTCACATGCCTATAGTGTGGGAGATCATTGTTGGAGCCATTTATGCTATTTTGTTATTTTATATTTTCTCAGTATAATTAACTATGGTTTAATATGATATTGCCTGGTTTCAGTCTGTCTCGGGTGACTTGTGACTAGAAATGTCTCTGCACTACCTATTTGGCCGATCACCTGTCCAGGTGGGACTGTGGAGGTGATTGGTAACGAGGTGGCGGGAGTAGAAGGGACAGTTTTTGGACCGTGCTCATGACTCTGATATGTACTAAATAAACATTTAAGTTGTAAAAAAGCCAGCTGCTGCGTGTCCGAGACCCACTGTAATTCATCAACCAATGTGTCCCTGAGCAAGGCACTTAACCCATAGTTGCTCCAGAGGCGTGCAACCTCTGACATATGGCAATTGTAAGTGGCTTTGGACACCCAACTGTGAAGAACATTATTCTGCATAGGGTGACATGATGTTGTGAAGCAACAGTCTGAATTGCAGAAACTGGACTTTACGGAACTGCTGGACACAGTCAGCCCCCTAAACGCAGATGTGCTTATCAGTGGCCCTATATCTACCTACCTACCTACCTACCTACCTACCTATCTCGCCAGTCAGAAGAGGAGATGAGAGATTCAGCCGGCTGTTGGCACTAAACAAATGGCTTTCAACTGAATGTACCGTCCATTCTTTGCAGTTCATTGACAATCTTAACATTTTCTGGGAGCGCAGACATCTTTTTAAAGCAGATGGACTTTCCCTTAACAACCCAGGAATCTACTCTACTTTCTGCTCCACACATCTGCTCCCTCTGCCAAGGACACGAGACAAGACAAATCAAAACAAGAGGAAGACACAACAAAGTGCGGCAGCTAACTCCTCCCCCCAGACTGATAAGGACGCTTGTGTGCAAAATCTAGCGAGCACTACCTGATATGTGCCGGGTCTTGGCTGCAGGACTAGTGATACTAATGACTCTTTCCAAGACAAGCCCGGGCCCTGTGGATTCAATTCTTCCTCAATTTCTGTTGTGATAGGTAATAGGAAAAGAATGGCGAATAAGCACTTAACTGCAAACTTAGCAAATTTAGCATCCATTCCTCGTCAGCTACAGCCTGTCCCAAAAAATGAGAACACACTAACACTAGCCTTACTAAACGTCAGGTCTTTGGCAGGAAAATCCTTTTAATCAATGATTTTATTATCAACACAATCTAGATTTTATGTTTTTAACTGAAACCTGGTTAGACCATAACAACAGCGCTGCTGGTCTCATCGAGTCAGCTCCCCCTAACTTCAGTTTTATGAGCGAGAATAGAGTGAATAAGAAAGGAGGTGGAGTCGCCATTTGTTTAATGACTCATTCCCTGTACCAAATATGCTATGGAAGTTTTGCTTCTTTTGAATATGTTGCTCTTCAATTAAGATCTTCCCCTCAAGCGATGTTTCTAAATATCTACAGGCCACCTAAATATGATGACTTCACTGAACTGCTGTCTATAATCTGTATTAACTTTGATTGTGTAATCATTGCGGGTGATTTTAACATTCATGTTGACAGCCCCCAGGACAGGGGGACCAAAGAACTGGGTTGTGTTTTTGATCAATCAACCAATCAATCATTGGGATTGTTACTTCCACGACCACACTGTTGAGCTCTATTATGAATTATTCTTATGGCTCTTTTTGTAATATACTGTGTAAGTATTGTGATAAACTTCTCTTATGTAGTGAATTGTCCCATAATGTATTAAGATGTGATCCAGCCGTGTTTAACACTGTGTTTTAATAAGTAATACTCACGTTGCCATGGTAACGGCTTCCCAGGAGATTAGGATGGAGGACCTTGTAGTTTTCTGGAAGAACAAGTCAGTGATCAACCATGGTGAGTTTGATATGGGGGGGGGGGGGGCATGGCTCTGAGCTACATCAGTTACATTCCTGCTTTATGACATCACTTTATTCTGATAACTGATAATTATAACTTCTTTTTGAGAGAGAAACCATAACATACAGTTTATCTCTATGTTGATGTTTTCACAGACAAAATAATATCTATTGACCATCCTTTAGACAGATAATGGTTCAAAAGATTTAATGATTAAATCTGAAATGATCATCTATCACGTTGTAACCCTGACCTCTGGCATTGTAACATCAGAGGAGTGTGTATGTGGGAACTTCTCTCTGGACTCTTTAGAAACATAAGTCCTCCTCTTTAGAGACACTCTTTAGAGACACTTGAAAATATATTTTAAATTTTTACCCCCTAAAACGTGCTGCAGCTCCCCATCCTCGGCCCTCTGTGATGACCCTGAGTTCATTGTGAAGCTAACACTCAGTTTGTTGTTTCTAGTGGCATTGTGACACTAGGCCTTACTGACACAGAGCTACAGAGGTTAGAACACAGAATTTCTATTTCCGTCCAAGTAAATCATCTGAAAAATTAATAAAAAGCACTACTGTAAGAATATTACATGGGCTATATACTAAAATAGTACCCTAGCCACATGTCTCAACTTAGAACAGAAAAAATCAAGAAAACAATGACTTATAAAATGGATTTTATATGAATGTATTTCTACAGATATGTCTGTGCGTTTGTCTTATTTCTTAAATACAACACTTCTGAAATACAAAAACACATCAACATCACTCACACATATACCTAAAATAACTACATGCATAGATTTATAGGAATAAGTAATCATAATTTGATGAAATGGTGAAATGCCATAAGAAGGCCTTATTTTTGCTTTGACAGAGCTGGAGACATCACAGGGTTACAGTTTTCTGGTCATGTTGGTATCAATCAACTCGCCTTCTTATTTGCTACACAGGGAGGCTGGTTTCATGACTTCTTCTTTCCCACAATCTTTTCCACGTGGGCCCAATGGGGACTGTGGGATTTGATTGGCTTGTCTCAGGGATCTCTCGAGATAGACTGAAGCTATTGGCTGGGAACAAAGTTCAGTGGAATCGGCTGAAGCTAGATTTCTCCACATCAAAACTTGGCCAGAAACTACAAGATTGTGAGGGAAGCAACTATTTTTGGATTACAAGGCTTGGATATTCTAATACCTTGGAGTGTTGGCAATGGAGGAAAAAAATGTTTATGGCAATCTTTCACCGGTGTGATTAAAGACACGAGGAGACAAGTAGGAAAACACACTCGATTAGACTCAAATCTTTCTGTGTTTCTTTACTTACTAACGTGATTATAACCACTGTAAGTCACCTTATGCTTTGTGTGTGGGCTTGATGGAATCATGAGACTTTAAGCTTTCTAATGACGTGTGCATGAGCATGTTCATGACGATTTAATGCTTGCAATTCAGTAGTGAAGATAACGTTTTCTCAAAAGTCCCGTTGCCGGGACCCAATTCTCTTAAATGCTCGACCAACAACCCTGGACCGACTGGAGGGTCCAGCACAGTTAGAACTGTTCACATTTCATATTAATGCCATCTTTCAAAACAGATTAACACTTTACCTTGATTTATTTTCTAGGAAACAGGAAGACAGACTGATTCAGAAACATCCAACCTGTGGTACATACCTGTGTTGTTGAAGTCCTGGTCCACCCAGGAAGAGGATCAGTTTATGTATCTGGAGGTCCTGAAGCTCGGTGACGGGGTGACTACGGACACTGTCTGGAAGAAAGGAAATAATAAATGTAATGTAGTATGTTCAGGTATTAGTTATGGTAAATACATTTTCCTCATGCATTGATACGTGGTGTATCTCCTGGTATTATTAGTAGTAGTAGTATAGGAAGTATCATTTAAAGTAGTTCCAGTTCCAAAGTGTTCTTACCTGTGTTGTAGGTCTGTGATGCTGAGGAGGCAGAGATAGAGAGACAGTTAATATACCTTCAGAAAGGGGAGGAGGCTCTGTGGTCACATGATTTCCCAGAAATTGTCTCAGAGACAGAGTACCTTATAGACTGCAGTGAAGTCTTTTTTAAGATTTTAATGTCACGTGATTTCCCAGAAACAGACTGACTTCAAATTATCAGTCTAACCAGAGGGAAAGTGAGGGAGGAGTTCTCTTTAGATAAAACTGTTACTGATCACCTGAGACAAAGTTCAGGTGATCAGTACAAGTATTATAGTAAAATAAGTAATAATTATGAATGTATTAAACAACATTTGTCACAGGTAATCAGAGAGCATGTGTGGATTAGGAGTTATGTCCAACAAGGGAAACCTTCACAGAACAAAATATCAGACTAATAATCAACTTATTACTCAAATATGGAGAATCTCAAACATACTGTCTCTAAAAGAACAAAACCTCAAAGATAATCCCAATCAAAAAATATGTTCTAGTAGAAATATAAGGTATCTTGTTCTCCTTTAGCTTTAGAGCAGAGCAATCAAGTTGTGATCTGTGCGTGCACGTCTCATCGTTAAACCCGACAAACGAGAGGAGCAGCTGGTGTCCGTCACACTTCTGAGTTTCAGATCTTGATAATGGTCTCTGACCTCCCAGAGAAAGGTCACGCTCTGTTCAGAAGAACGTAATCAAATGTTTGGGTCACGCCGTGGGTTGTTCTGTGCTCAGCTGATCGCTCATCTTGATTTCAGAGGATAGAACGTCTCTAAAAGCTTTTTAAAAAACAGCTAAAACAGATAGATGACTGGTAGTGTTGGTGAAACTTCCTTTAACCTTTTCCATCTTAGATAACATCACCTGACGACATATTCTATTGAAGGTGTTGTCGTTCAACCTTAGCGTCATTTTTCTTCAACGTTTTAATTTACAGTAAACAGATTTAATCAGGAAACAGTTCAGAGAATCAGAACAAATGAAACATTTTCTGTAACCTGCACCGACCGGTCAGACTGGTCTCCTGGTATTATCTTACATCGTGTACTTAAAAGACCTTTCTGTCTTTCACTGGAGGGACATTATTTGACCTTTGGACATCAAGTGACTTTGTAAAAATGTCCTCTGTCCATATTTTTGGTTTTTGGTCAATTGTTCAGTGTCTGAACTCCTGCCTAAATAACTTTACTGGTCCTACATTTAAGACCTGATCCAAATCCGAGCCGTGGAAACCTACTCAGAATCAACATTTAGTCGATCAATTCACTTCTAGAAAAAAGACTCAAGCTGAGAGTGAGCCAATGAACGTCACACTGGGTCTGAGGAGGAAAAGAGGAAAAGATAGTTTCATTTTAATTTGACATTAACAAGTAACATAAGGGAAAGCCTTTTAGCATTGGCCTATAAAACATGTTTTTCAATCAGT
Organism: Etheostoma spectabile; assembly: GCF_008692095.1. Classification (NCBI taxonomy): domain Eukaryota; kingdom Metazoa; phylum Chordata; class Actinopteri; order Perciformes; family Percidae; genus Etheostoma; species Etheostoma spectabile. The sequence continues at coordinate 81,812 of NW_022603378.1, forward strand.
GTGTGTGTGTAAGTGTATATCCATCTTAGAATATGCAACAACTCCAGATTAATGACAAGACAGAATCTAGAAGAAGAACGCCTAACAGCCAGTCCACTATATACTAGTCCACTACTATAACTATAAAAATGGATTCAAATGAACTACAAAGTCAGACAAAACACAGAAAAAACAAAGTCCAGAAAGGAAAATAATAAACTGTGTGAATATCCGGACTACTTGTCACAGATTAGAGAGGCTTTTTAAATTACTTTACTTTTTAAAAGTAACTTGCCCAACACAGACACACACACACAACCCCCAACACACACACTAACACACACACACACACACACACCATCAGAATACACACACGCACACACCATCAGAATACACACACAGACACACACACACATCATCAGAATAGACACACACACACACACACACGCGCGTCAACATCATTCTTTAATGATGACTGTTCTCTACAGGGTTGACCAATGTCCCTAACACGCAGGTGCGCTTCATGAGCAGTGGACAGGTGAATAAAGGCCACATTCTTGACCTACATACACAAATACAAGTGTTATATTTTATGTGTATGTGTGTGTGTGTGTGTTTGTGTGTGTGTGTGTGTGTGTGTGTGTGTGTGTGTGAGAAGGCGTCAAGTGATAAGGAACTTCTGCGAGAAATAGAGAAATTGTTAAGAATTTGGTGTTTTGTCTATTTTGTGTGTGTGTGTGTGTTTGTCTGTAACAGCCATCAATGGTAATATTGTCCCAATGTCTCCCGATTCTTTTAGTCCACAGGTTAGCTTTACACTCAGCCCCCCCCCCCCCTCCAATTCATGCTCACTAAAGAAGCCTCAACACTGTTAGTTGATTAGTAATCTACATATTTCTTTACTTTGAGCCTTACTCTGTTTAAATGGAGTGCACACATGTTAAAGTGATAAATAATCATTGTTCTGTTATGTTAATCATCATATTTGGTTCTTGGTTACCAGGCTGGAGGGCCGGGCCTTCCTGGGGGAGAAAAGGCCAAAGGTCCTGTGGTCTGCCAATCCAGCCATACCATGTGCTGCCATGTCAGGGGGGTTCAATGTGTCCTTTGGTTTGTCCAAACCAGTCTCCATGTCTCCTTGTGTCTGATTCAGTGAGGTCCGTTTGTTTAGTTCACTTCCTGTTTTGTTGATGCTATTTTGAGTAAAGTTATATTTTGTTGACATATTTTAAAGGCCCAGATATTAAGTTCTTGGTACACAGCACATCATAAAAGCATTAAAGGCTCTAAGATTCTGACTTTTGAAAACTTTAGAAACAGCCACGCAATTGCATTTTATTTTCAGATTCAAAATACCGCCTTACCAGCACTTGTTGCACCTTTTCCGACACCCGTGAGACCAGGACCCCTCACTAGGTCAGTCTCACAGGCCCGACACACGTGAGACCTGGACCCCTCACTAGGTCGGTCTCACAGGCCCGACACACGTGAGACCTGGACCCCTCACTAGGTCGGTCTCACAGGCCCGACACACGTGAGACCTGGACCCCTCACTAGGTCGGTCTCACAGGCCCGACACACGTGAGACCTGGACCCCTCACTAGGTCGGTCTCACAGGCCCGACACACGTGAGACCTGGACCCCTCACTAGGTCGGTCTCACAGGCCCGACACACGTGAGACCTGGACCCCTCACTAGGTCGGTCTCACAGGCCCGACACACGTGAGACCTGGACCCCTCACTAGGTCGGTCTCACAGGCCCGACACACGTGAGACCTGGACCCCTCACTAGGTCGGTCTCACAGGCCCGACACACGTGAGACCTGGACCCCTCCCTAGGTCGGTCTCACAGGCCCGACACATGTGAGACCAGGACCCCTCACTAGGTCGGTCTCACAGGACCCTTATATCCCGGTTCCCTCATACAAAAACAACTTTGGTCAGAAATCTTTTTTTTATACATACACTACCATTCAAAAGTTTGGGGTCCCATTGAAATGTCCTTATTTTTGAAGGAAAAGCACTGTACTTCTCAATGAAGATAACTTTAAACTAGTCTTAACTTCCACTCTCTACATTGCTAATGTGGTAAATGACTATTCTAGCTGCAAATGTCTGGTTGTTGGTGCAGTATTTACATAGGTGTATAGATATGGGGCGCCGTTTGTAAAGCGGCTCACGCTGAAAATAACAGCAACATTTTATCACATTTAGCTTTAAAAAATGTTTAAAAAACTGGTATGAAATTTTGAGGGTCACTTTCTTGCACATTTACAACAATATTTGTCAACTTGGAAATATTTTAAATAGTTAAATCCAAATATTAAATGTTACACCTAAATGTTAAATGCTAAATCTAAATCTAAATGTTAAATCTAAATCTAAATCTAAATGTTAAATCTAAATATTAAATCTAAATCTAAATCTAAATGTTAAATCTAAATATTAAATCTAAATCTAAATGTTAGATCTAAATATTAAATCTAAATCTAAATGTTAAATCTAAATCTAAATCTAAATATTAAATCTAAATGTTAAATCTAAATCTAAATCTAAATGTTAAATCTAAATGTTTTGGGTGAAACTAAATATTTAGCTAATATGCAAATGAAATGCCGGTAACCGGAAGTACCAAAATAAAAGCTGGAGGAGGTCAGTGTATGTTTATAGTGTCAAATAACGAATAAAAATCATCTCATCCGGGGATATGGACTCTTGAACTTGGACAAACGTGATAATAACTAACTAAAATAATAAACACAGTGGGGGAAACTGTATTTGAAGAGTACTTTGAGTTTGTAGTGTCACTTGAATGAATGGTGTCGGACTTATAGCCACTATAGCCAGCCACGAGGGGGGGGGGGGCTCACTTTGACTGGTCAGTCACGTTCGCTTGCATTAAGGCCAGCTAGAGCCTATCCCCGCCCCCCCGACAAGGCACGGTACTGTTGGCCATGGTCACTCTGCGAAATGTCTAACGAATCAGCGTTAGCCGAGAACATCGGCAGAGCCGTCCCGGTGGCTGAACAAACTTATTCAACAGCGACAGCCTCAGGGCCACCTCGGTAAGCATGTTTTCCAAAACACGGAGCTAGCATTGTGTTGTTGTCAAGGCTAACTTAACTAAACTAGCTAACGGTAGCTAGCCAGTAGAGATTTGCTACTACCTTGACAACAATACAATGCTAGCTCCGTGATTTGAAAACATGCTTACCGAGGTGGCCTGCGGTGGCCCTGAGGCTGTTGCTGTCGCTGTTGAATAAGTTTGTTCAGCCACCAGGACGGCTCTGCCGATGTTCTCGGCTAACGCTGATTCGTTAGACATTTCGCAGAGTGACCATGGCCAACAGTAGTTTACCGTACCTTGGCGGGGGCGGGCGGGGATAGGCTCTAGCTGGCCTTAATGCAAGCGAACAGGACAGATCAGTCAAAGTGAGCCCCCCCCCCCCCCCCCCCCCCCGTGACTGGCTATAGTGGATACAGGTCATAATTCCCACACCATTCATAAAAGTCACACTAAAAACTCAAAGTAGGCTACTGTTTCTCCAACTGTGTTTATTATTTTAGGTAGTTATTATCACGTTTATCCAAGTTCAAGAGTCCATTTCCCCGGATGAGATGATTTTTGTTCGTTATTTGACACTATAAACATACACTGACCTCCTCAAGCTTTTATTTTGGTACTTCCGGTTACCGGCATTTCATTTGCATATTAGCAAAATATTTAGTTTCACCCAAAACATTTAGATTTAATATTTAGATTTAACATTTAGATTTAGATTTAGATTTACCATTTAGATTTAGATTTAATATTTAGATTTAACATTTAGATTTAGATTTAGATTTAACATTTAGATTTAGATTTAACATTTAGAATTAACATTTAGATTTAGATTTAGCATTTAGATTTAGATTTAGCATTTAGATTTAACATTTAACATTTAGGTGTAACATTTAATATTTGGATTTAACTATTTAAAATATCTCCAAGTTGACAAATATTGTTGTAAATGTGCAAGAAAGTGACACTCAAAATTTTATACCAGTTTTTTAAACAGTTTTTAAAGCTAAATGTGACAAAATGTTGCAGTTATTTTCAGCGTGAGCCGCTTTACAAACGGCGCCCCATATATAGAGGCCCATTTCCAGCAACTATCACTCCAGTGGTCTAATGGTCCAATGTGTTTGCTCATTGGCTCAGAAGGCTCATTGATGATTAGAAAACCCTTGTGCAATCATGTTCACACATCTGGAAACAGTTTTGGTCGTTACAGAAGCTCCAAAACTGACCTTCCTTTGAGCAGATTGAGTTTCTGGATCATCACATTTGTGGGGTCAATTAAACGCTCAAAATGGCCAGAAAAAGAGAACTTTCATCTGAAACTCGACAGTCTATTCTTGTCCTTAGAAATGAAGGCTATTCCATGCGAGACATTGCTAAGAAATGGAAGATTTCCTACAACGGTGTGTACTACTCCCTTCAGAGGACAGCACCAACAGGCTCTAACCAGAGTAGAAGAAGAAGATAAGGACATTAGAGTCTCTAGTTTGAGAACCAGACGCCTCACAGGTCCCCAACTGGTGTCTTCATTAAATAGTACCCGCAAAACACCAGGGTCAACATCTACAGTGAAGAGGCGGCTGCGGGATTCTGGGCTTCAGGGCAGAGGGGCAAAGAAAAAGCCATATCTGAGACTGGCCAATACAAGAAAAAGATTAAGATGGGCAAAAGAACACAGACATTGGACAGAGGAAGACTGGAAACAAGTGTTGTGGACGGATGAATCCAAGTTTGAGGTGTTTGGATCACAAAGAAGAACGTTTGTGAGACGCAGAACAAATGAGAAGATGCTGGAAGAATGGCTGACGCCATCTGTTCAGCATGGTGGAGGTAACATGATGGTCTGGGGGTGCTTTGGTGCTGGTAAGGTGGAGATGTGTTCAGGGTCAAAGGGATTCTGAATAAGGAAGGCTAGCACTCCATCAAGCAACGCCATGCCATACCCAGTGGACAGCGCTTGATTGGAGCCAGTTTCATCCTACAACAGGACCATGACCCTGAACACACCTCCACATGGTGAAGAACTCTTTAGAGCAGAAGCAGGCAGCTGGTCTTCTATCGGTGATGGGGGGGCCAGGCAGTCCCCAGACCTGAACCCCATGGAGCTGTTGTGGGAGCAGCTTGACCGTATGGTACCAGGAAGTGCCCATCCAACCAATCACACTGGTGGAGCTGCTTCTGGAAGCGTGGGGGGGCATTTCTCCAGATGACCTCAACAAATGAACAGCTAGAAGGCCAAAGGTCTGCAACGCTGGAACTGCTGCAGACGGAGGATTCTTTGACCAAAGCAAAGTTTGATGTAAAAAAAATCTGATTTCAAATACAAATCATTATTTCTAACCTTGTCAATGTCTCGACTCTATTTTCTATTCATGTCACAACGTATGGTGGAGAAGAAGTGGGACTTTTCAGGAAAACACAAAATTGTTTGGGTGACCCCAAACTTTTGAACGGTAGTGTATACAAAGATTGACAGGTTGAATAACATCCCGTATCACATCAGAACTCTATCATCCATCACATATTTTAAAAAGGCCAAACAGCTCCTTATTAACAGTTACACCTGCACACATTAAAACATTTGTTTATGTATTGTCCAAGCCTTGTTTGCACTGACCGTATCTGTTCAGCCCAGCTGATGTCTTTTATAAATGTCTTTGTTCCTTATGTAACTGTATTGTGGTTTTCAGTTGTTGAAATCTATATTTTTATATAGATGTCTTGTATTAACGTCTGTCCTGACGTGCTGTAACCGTGTTTTGTGTTTCTGCAGAACAGGAACCTGCTGAAAACCAGTTTTTAAACTGAGTCAGGCCCGTTTTCTTATATTGTAATGTAATGTTACTTTTTCTAACTTTCCTGTATGATAAATATATGAAATGAAATGAAAAAAAAAAAAATTTAAACACTAACCTTACACAAAGAAAACATAAGAACAATAAATGTAGTTATGATCTGACTTCAGCTTGGGATTTGGAGGGGGGCCTGCTGAACTTTAAACAGCAGGGGGGGGGTCTTCTGTACTCAACATTAAACAGCGGGGGGGGGGGGCTGCTGTACTCAATACTAAACAGCAGAGGGCGTCCTCACTTCATTTACAGTATTTCTGAGTTGCTAAAACACATTTTTTGAAAATTTCTCTCGCTTTCCCAAAACCTTAAACACAAATCACCAAACTTAAGCTACACTGTCAAAACCTTTGACTTGTCTTGCTATATCAAACAATTGCTTCAGGACTATGTTATCTTTACCCAAAACCAAACACTGTTTTCAGATATCACACACATCCAGCTAATGCATAAACACTACACAGCAGTCAGTACACACTACAGAGATACATGCAAAACACTGCACTCAAAGCAGAGCAGGGGAAAAATTTGATATATTATGAAGTGCTTGCACAATCCTGCACACAAATAGTCACAAACAAAATATGCAGCAGATCGATAGCAATGTCTTGGAATCATTCTGCCTCAGCATCATGCCTCTGGGCATGGTCAGGCCACAGGACCTCATCAACGTCACAGGCAATCCTGTCCCTTGCTAAACAACGGGGAAAGAATCCTTTAGCATGACGAATCCAACTTGAATCGATTCCACTCCAATGTTGTCACATGCTGCATCCGTTGACTGAAGGAGATTTCCTGTGCATAAGGAGTTCTGTCATAGAGCCTCCACCTCCATGCAGAAAAAAATTCTTCAATGGGATTAAGGAAGGGCGAGTATGGTGGGAGGCACACATTTATAAAACGTGGGTTATTTTCAAACCACTCACGGATTCTAGGACCACGGTGAAAGTTCACATTGTCCCAGATCACCTCTCTCTTCACGTCTCAGTAATGCTTCCTGTAGAGCATACAGAAACGTTATAAGATGGGCAGTGTTGTAAGGTCCTAAAGTCACATGGCGGTGAATAACCCCGTAGCTGCTGATGGCAGCACATGTGGTCACGTTGCCACCACGCTGCCCTGGCAACTCTACAATGGCTCGTTGACCAATAATATTGTGGCCTCTCCTTCTCCTCTTGGTGAGATTGAAGCCAGCTTCATCCAAGAAGATGCACTCATGAGGCCTCTCCATGGAATCCAGTTGAAACATTCTCTATAGAAATGAGAAAAAGTTCATTTTTGATATAACGTAAATGACATAGCATTCCAGGCTTCATAACTCTGTATACATGTGCTGCATTACATCAACACAGTAAAGATGTACAGTAACTCAATAGTGCTTTATAATCTCTGGACATTACGTATTACTTACTTGTACATATTGATATCGTAGCTCTTTTACCCTCTCAGAATTTCTCTCAAATGGTACTCTGTAGACTTGTTTGAGACTTATCAGGTTGCGTTTCAGGACATGGTCAATTGTGGAGAGACTCACACTGTTGATTCCTTCAAAGTTCTCGTTGTCTTCCTCAACTCGCTGTTGTATTTCTCGCAGACGAATGAGATTATTTTGAAGGACCATATTGACAATAATGGTCTCCTGCTCTTGTGAGAATATACCTCTCCTTCCACCGGCATGTGGCAGTCTTTCAATTCTAGCAAATAAAACATCTTGTTAGAATTGTACAGACAGACCTAATGCAATGTAACCAAATATGTAAAATACATAAAATATATATTTTTATGTAATACTATTATTAGTTTTACTGTAATACTGCAACAAAAGGGCCAATTTTTAGAGATGTTACAGTAATTTACTGAGACATTCCACAACTGTACATACTGTACTGTAAGTTTGAGGGACCACAAATGATAGTACACTTACCGGTTGTGTTCTCTGAATGTCCTGACAATGGAGGCCACAGAGAACCTGCTTATATTTGGTTGAACACGTAGTCCTGCTTCCCTCATACTCATTCCATGAACCAGAACATGGTGGATGATTGTTGCTCTAATTTCATTGGAAATGATGGCTCTTGTTCTTCCTCTTCCTCCTCCTCCTCCTCTTCCTCCTCCGTCTCTTCTTCCTCCTCCTCCTCTTTCTCCTCCTCCTCCTCCTCCTCCTCCTCCTCCTCCTCCTCTTCCTTCTCTTCCTCTTCCTTCTCTTCCACGTCCACGTCCACGTCCACTTCTACTTCCACCTTCTCTCCTGCCCTCCATTGTGAAAATCACACATCCCATTTGGATTTGACCTGGCTTTATATCCCCATTACTGATTGGGTGCAACACATTACTGATTTGAAACAGGTGTGTTAAATTTTGAGTGCTTGTGTGTTACCGATGACAACAGTGTGTTACTTGTATTTCACTTTTGGGGCTGTGTTGTGCCATTCTGAGTTGAAGTGCACCAAAATGCTACATGTGCTTTTTGAATGACAATGTGTTTACAGTTTTGCACAAAGAGCGATTCCGATTTGCTAGCTGTGTCTAACCACATGAGAAGTGTTTAAAGTTCTACAAACTGTGTGCTTCAATCAATAAAGTGGTTTGTACACTTGCAACTTTGGTTTTGCGAATGGATTTTAGTGTTTTAGCAACTCAGAAATACTGTAAAACCAGAGCTGTTTAAACCAAGACGTTCTCACTCAGCTCATCAACATGCAGACGCTCGGTATTAAAGAATAAAACAAAGGACTTTCTGTGTGTCATTTAACCGCACATCATATCTTTTAACTTTAATTCTATTTTAAGTGTAAACTCTATTCTTTTATTTATGTATGTGAATATTTATGAGTATTTCTAGAGAGGTAAGGAGTCATTCTGAAACATTAAATGTAATTAACATAACGTTATGAAACTTTGACTCAAAAAGCTGCTGATGATCCAGTGAAGATACTCTGAACAAACTGGTTTCAAGCTGACGTTTTATTAATATTTGACAGGAAACTGCATCAATCAGGATGTTATTTCAAGAGCAACAACAGAACATATTTAATCACTCAAAATAAAAACTGAAGTGAACAAAAAATGGATCAATATGTTATATTCTGAAATATAATCTATAAAATATGAATTCATTAATCATGAAGACACCAGGTATATAATATATTATCAAACATTGATTATAATATAGGCTACATCAAAAAAAGTCCATTAGATTTTAGTTTAATTAAAAATATTAAGTTCTGTAGCATGTTGATTAAATAGAGAAGTTAACATCATGTTTAAATGATGTTTAGCCTTCTTTATATGGATATTTACATATTATGATGTCAGTGATGTATTACTGTCCCATCCCCGGTTTATTTCTGTCAACATTAGAGTAACATCAGAATAAATCACAGCAACAGCACGTTGGAGAAACATTAAGAACAAAGGCGTGACACCACAGAGGGCGCTGCTTTCAGGAATTACACAGTGGACATTTTCTTATGTAATTATTAAATCAGCATCACACTTTATAGAACTATAATGGAAGACATGTGATCATCAGTGTAGGCCTTGCTCTCTACCCAGCGGTCTCCTCTCAGTGGTTCTAGTTCTTCTGCTTTGCTTTACCAGCTGATGTTAGTTTACTTAACCCGTAGCACATCGCTGCTTGGATTCCTTCTTCATTATCAATTTGACATTTCATCTCTTCCAGTTTCTTCTCCTTCTCTGTGTCTCCTTTCTCCTTCATCTTCTCAATCAGGAAGTCCAAGTGGACCTGAGTGGACGCTGCATCAACCTTCAGGGCGATCTGATCCAGTTTGACAACATGCTGGTAGGCTTCATCCACCAAAGCTGTTTTCTTTGCTTCCAGGGTTTCCATCTCTTTCTGAAGAGTTTTTAAAAGGCTCTCTTTCTTCTCACTCTCTTCTTTATTCTTTTCATACTTTGCTTTCACATCTTCTAGAGTTTTTGGAACTTTTCTTGTCTTGTTCACATACTTCCAGTTTTCTTTCACATGATCTGATGCAGGACACTTCCCGGGACATGAAGTGCAGCGGCCATCTTTCATGACCTCACAGTGTCCTGGTTTCCAGGCCATAGTGCATCCAGGATAGTGACAGTTCTCCTCACAGACAGTACAGCAGGTTGCTGCTTCATAGAACACCAAGCACCACATCCCACCATCAATAGGTTCTTTATCTTTGTAGACCTCATCAACTTCTACAGTGAACTTCTCATTGTTCTTCATCTCTTCTTCATGTTTCTTCAGAGCTTCCTGAGTCTGTTGGATCTCTGTTTGCTTTAGATCTATCAACTCAGTTCTGTGTTGCAGGTTTTGGATGCAGGTTGTCAGTTTAATTCGTTCCTCCAGAACGCCCACCGTTTTCTCCAGCTTTTGAGGTGCATTTTTTCCCAACAGGTCTGTGAACTGACTCAATGCCTCTGTTGTTATTTCATCTGCATGTTTAAGGGCTCTTATGTCCTCTGTCCTGTCTTCATGTTGGCAGTTATTAAACAGGAAGTGAACAGGCTGATTCTTCTCATTTCTGGCACATTTAATCATCGCAGCATTTAGAGCTTCCAAAGCATTTTTAGGTGTCACACCATTTGAGTGTGTGATGAGAGCGACAATGTTCTTCTCCATGTCTTTTCCAAACAGAGACACCACTGAGTCAAAGATGTACCTCAGTCGGTCGTTCAGTCGAATCTCACTCGCTTTCATCACCAGACCCACTGCATCAATCTCATGAACTCCATCGTCTGACTGAAACAAGTCAAATAATCTTTGACTGATGATGTCATCTTGACCGATCCCATCAGTGCTTCCGTATCCAGGAGTATCGATGATGGTCAGAGAGTAGGGCAGAGGTTTATTTTCAAAACCAAAGATCTGGTACACGATCACCTCTGACTTCTGACTTGTAACTTGACTTCTCTTCTCTTCTTCTACTATCTTAAACCAGACATCGTCCTCCCACTCCACTCCCAGGGCGTAGTTGACCAGAGCGTTGATCAGAGTAGATTTTCCTGCTCCTGTTTCACCAACAAGTAAGATGGTTTTGTTATTCTTGTTTGGATCTTTTTCACCAAGAGTCATTCTTCTTAGAGATCCAATGTTGTCTTCTTTTGTTCTCAAAGGTTGAATGTCTTCTTTCTTTGGTTTCAGCTGGTAGAGAGTAGGAGATGCTGAAGGAATCACAACACTTTTGGAAATGACATCCGTGTAATTCAAATAGGATGTGTTCCTGTAAAAAAGTAAATATATGATTTAAAAAACTACTGAACATAGAATGAAAAGAAATAACCACTTCACTTCCTGCGGTCAAATCAAAAACATGTAATCCCCGCAATAAGATGGTAATAGTGGGGTAACAGTGTGATAATAAAGAGGTATTATATAAGTAATAACTTGTGGGTAATAAGGTGACAAAAAAGTAACAGATATAGTAACATGCAATTACCAAGGTAATAACTAGCAATGGCTTTGATGATAACCATATGTATATCTGGGTAGTGGTAATATAGTTATACTAATATTGTAATAACATGGTAAAAATGGAATAATATATGTTGATGTGTTCACAGTATTAAAGGCTACTATCAGTGTAAAACCTTCCAAATTATATAAAACGTCTTGGATATAAAAATTGGTAATTACCATACTATAATGCTGAAATGTATCCCTTTACATTCTAAATATTTCCCTTTTGTTTCAAGGTAATACTTTACAAATTATATGTTTAATCTTGTGACTTCTTACCTGGAAACACGTGGTCTTTTCTCTGTAACTACCAAGAATCTGTGCAAAACTGCCTGTTTCTATTTTATTACATGGTAATATTACAATAACAGGTGCAGAGATTACCTGGAAATGCCGCTGGTAGTTTCCAGGTAAACTCTTCACCTCTGTTATTCTAAAATTACCATGAAATGTCTTGTCCTGCACATACGTGACCCTGTGCAGTCTGACCAGCAGCTGAACACCTTCCACCATCAAGCACTGGAGACTGGGATCATCGTAACTCAGTTTATTTGACTTACAAAAGGTGATGTGCTGTTTTAGGCCTATTGGCAGACATCCATTTAATGTAGCCAATGGCATGTAAAGACCCTTTTTTCCATGTCCACTGAAGTTCTCAGCTTTTGCTTCAGTAACGTGTGTGAGGTCCAGGTAGCTTTGCATTAACAGTGGCTGTCATTTGCAAGGCTACTTTTACTTTTATACTTATAAATTCCAAGCCTGTACCCACACAGTAAGGGGCACACTCTGGACTTGATTATCTCCAAGGGTCTGAACATTTCCAAGTTGTGGTCACTGCTTTTTCTCTCTGATCATTCCTGTGTTTTCTTTCTTGGAACTATCTCTGTGCACAACAAAGATTATCAGAAAACCATACATCACTGAAAACATTAATTCAGCTTTTCTCCTCCACACCCACCCTCTCTGGGCTCTCAGTCACTGAGCTTGTAGATCATTTCAACTGTAAAATTACAAATGTTATTGATGCCATTGCTCCCACTAAGGTCAAAGCTGTTTCTGGTAAGAAAAGATCTTCATGGAAGGTGGCAAAAAACAAATCTCCTGGTCCATTATAAAACACTTATTATTTATCATTTGGAACTGAGTAATGCAAGGCGGTCCTTCTTCTCTGATATTATTGAAATAATAATTCTCATGCTACTGTCAATAGGTTAACAAAACCCTCCAGTACCAGTAGCATCTGAACTTTTATCTACAAAAGTCTGCAATGACTTTGCATCCTTCTTCAAAATTCAGAAGATTAGACAAACAGTCAGTGCCTCCACATCAAGTTCAGGATATGTGTTGTCACAGTGTTCAAGCAAAAATAGTTCCAATATGACAGAATTTCACACGATCAACCATAGAAATCTGGAGGACATTATTCAACATCTGAAATCCTCCTCCTGTTGCCTTGATATTCTACCAACGGGTGTTTTCAAAACTGTTTCGACTTGTTTGGCTTCTGATCTTCTACAGATTGTGAACACATCTCTTCTTTCAGGAATCTTTCCACAGGCCCTGAAAACTGCAGTAATCAAGCCACTCTTAAAAAAGAACAACCTAGACAAGTCACTAATGAGCAACTATAGGCCGATATCAAACCTTCCGTTCTTGAGTAAAATCATTGAAAAAGTATTTTTTTCAACAACTCAAATTTTTCTCTTCACTAAACAACAGTTTTGATACCTTTCAGTCGGGTTTTAGAACACACCACAGCACTGCCAGATACATCTCTTGTTAAAGTCTTTAATGACATCCACCTTAACACAGATAGCATTACTTGATCTCAGTGCTGCATTTGATACGGTCATCCATGACCAATAGGCCGGCTGGAAAAGTGCGTTGGCCCTTCTGACTAAGTACTAAACTAAACCTACTAACTGGTTTGAATCCTACTTACAGAATAGGGACTACTTTGTGTCAATAGGTAATTATACATCTGAGCATAGAAATATGACGTGTGGAGTTCCCCAAGGCTCTATTCTGGGGCCTCTTCTGTTTTACATCTACATGCTTCCAGTGGCTCAGATTATTGCTCCAGTCCTCACTAAGACCAAGAGAGTGGATCACATCCCTCCAGTCTTCACTAAGACCCAGAGACTGGATCACATTACTCCAGTTCTGAAGTCCTTACAATGGCTTCCTGTTTACAGTTTTGGGCCAAATTACATTTCAGATCTGCTGCTACAGGTCTGCTTCTGTCACAACACTAATGACAATCTATATTAAGCATATAAACAGCATTACAAAATAAAACCAGTCAAACTGTCCCGTTCTAGGAACAGCAAGGATTGCGGGTGGATTACGTGTTTAGAGCAACGGCTTATACATTGACCCTACTAGCAACCTAAAATCTAGTTCTTTATATGCGTTTAAATTGTTTTTACCTGCTCTTTAATGATTGATTGATTGATTGATTGATTGATATCTTTATTTCGAACATGAAAGAGAAAGTGTATAAAAATAAAAATAATAATAAAAAGAAATAATAAAACAAAAAAATTGGAGAGAAACATAACAAACAAAGTATCCTTCTTTAACATCCCTCTATTACATGTGCGAAAAGGAGTAGGAAGAAGTAAAACTTATGTACTCCTACCCCTTTAATTCTTGAATTGCTTTACAATATTTATAATTGTGTTGCTATATATATATATATATACACATACCTACACAAATACATACACACATGTACATATACACACATATACACATACATACATATATACATACATACATATCCACATACATATCCACATACACACACACACATACATATATATATATATATGTGTGTGTATGTATATATATATACATACACACACATATATATATATACACACACACACATATACATACATATACACACACACATACCCTCATATATATATAAATAAATAAATAAACAAAACAAAAAACACAAACAAAACTTTCTACAGTGCTTCTTTATACTTTCTAAAACTAATTTCTTTGTACATTTTTTTGAAAAGAAATATGTTTGGGCGTTGCTTTAGGTTCTCATTTAGTTTGTTCCACAATTTAACTCCACACATTGATAAACATCATCTTTTCCTTGATGTTCTACATCTATTAATCTTAAAATTTCCTCTTCCCCGTAAATCGTACCCTCCCTCCCTTTCAGTGAACATCTTTTGATTATTCTGTATATTCCCAGGCAATAGGCTATTTCATGAAAATTTAAAACAAAACATTAAATGGCACTTTCTGGAGAGTTTTGTGGAAATAAAAAATGGAGAAATCAAGTCTGACATGATATGTGCAAAACTGTAGGGTTAAGAGCCTTTGTGTTGTTGTAGTATCAACAGGTTTCAGCATTCAGCATTTACATTATTTACATTACATTACATTACATTTACATTAATTTAACTTTGGGTCCCTGGTGTAGGGACCAGGGACCCAAAGTTAAATTAATGTTGAGGGATCAACTAAGACCACTGAAAATCTAAAGAATGAGAACAACTGAGTTACATAAGTTCTAATCCTTTAACCTTTGAGCCAAGGCCCCACTTCCTGTATTTACTTTTTTGGGAAAATAAAGACTATTTGTTCATTTTATTAAACATTGAATGAATTATTTACAGTTACATTTAGAGATGCACCGAGGTTATAGAAGCACAATAGTGGCCCAGCGTTGCAGTATTGTATATATAGTATAGTATATTTAGTATAGTATATATAGTATAGTATAGCTTAGATGAGGTCTGTGATACTCAGAGCTCATACCTGGAGCCGGGGAAATGCACCTGGGATGGATTGTGGAAAAAAATGTTTTCAGTTTGCAACAATTCGAAAATTCCACAGACAGGGAGCGCTCTTGAACCCCCCACAGTCTCTGAAGTCGATCACGGGCGGCTCAACAGGTAGATATATAGATAAACTCATCTTTCAGAAATTTGACCGACCGGGTTGACACTTCAGCGTGAGAAATCGCCTCCCGATGAGCGTGTGAAACCAGTGAAATGCGTGTTTCTCACCGCCAATGCGTGACAGTTGGCAGCCCTTGATAGATGGCCTTAATGGCTCTCAGAGGCGGGTCACCGTTAGCAACCGGCCTGCTCGTGCACGCACACCCCCGCCTCGCTGTGTGCTGATGGTAAGACTTTTCCAAGATTCATAGCTACAAGCTGATAATAATACCTCAAGCTTTTCTCATGACCGTTTGTGTATTTACGTTCCTTACTTTAAAGACTCTACTTGCCTTAGCTGGCGTGGCTAGCGTTCAGCTGGAACATTTAAATTGATTCTTTGCCCGGCCCGGATGGGGCCGACGTGGCCCTCACGTAGCTAAGGCTGCAATGTGGTAACATATATTCTGTTTCTGTTTGACTAGAGTGTGACTATACTTCTACTCAAAGTTGTAGCAGCAATGCACAGATCCTGCTTGTGAATCTGTTCTCAAGTCACAGATGATACTTCAGTAGACTCTGCCACACTAACTATTTTTAATTTTTTTAAACCCTGCTGACTCCTGTTGCACCTTGTCAGTACTGCAATCTTGTCTCATAGCCTTGAATGTTTTGCGAGATGCCCCGAATGTATTTTGAAAAGTTGACTTACAAATATGAAACTTAGTGTCCACTCTTGCTGTAAAATCCTTACCTACACTAAGGGAAGGTTCTCATTCACCCAATGTGAAAACCCCGGCAATTTTACCATATTTAAAACATAATGCATCTGGAAAACAAGTCTGGAAAACATTGCATCCACAGATCTGCATCTTTAACTCAGTCACACTACATAATGTTTTTATTTTTTTATTTTATTTTTTTAGTAGAACCAACAGGAGTGGTGCCTGCATCAGCAGAAGTGCAGCATTGTGAAGCTAAAAGCTCCACAGGGCTGCAGCTGATGGAGACACCTGACTCTTTGATTTCTTCTTTATCTGTTTGACTTCTGAAGCCCAATTATAATCTTCATCCTCTACTTCATGCTGTCTAATACTTTGATGAATGAAGCTCAATATTTAAGTTTTTCCAGTAGATCAGACAAAGCAGAGGATCTCTATCCATCTCTCCGTCCACTCTGCTCTCAGATCAGCAGATCATCCAGTTTCACTCAGAGATTTTACTCACTTTCAGGTAAACGTTTTTTAAAAAGAGAAATCAAAAAGTCCTCAAATCTCCTTTGTATCTTTAGGTAATAAATCCAAACATCTGCTGTTTTCATTTAATAAAGACGCTCGAGCAAATCAAAGCCGACCCAATAACAGACAAAACTCTTTGTAGTAAAGACAGAAATTAAACTTTATTCATTAAGTTCAAAGGTTCATTGTTAACATTTAAAATAGTAAGTTGAATTATTTTAACATTGTATAACAATATTTATTAAAAAGTCAAGGAAATTAAAAGTGTTTTATATTAACATTATGGAAAGCATAAAAAATGTAACCTATTGATTTCTACATGAAATACAATAAAATGAAGAAAATAACATTTATTACACATTCACTCTTGAAATCAATCTAACACCTTCAGGTTTAGAAAATAGGAACAATATTTAAAAAATCTGAGAAAAAAATGTGAACCTGGAAGGTCTTTTTGTAGCACGTTTTGCACAACAAATTATTACATATCATTTTTTATCTCTACATAAATGTGACATATCTGCCAGACTAACTGCAAATAAACAAAACCATAATCTAAAAAACACTTTATTGAAGAAGCTCAGCTATTTCAAAGAAAATCTGATGATCTAGTGAAGACACAAAGAAAACTGTGATGATTAAACATAGTGGAGATTTGAATGCATGTTTTAAAGAAACTTGTATCAGTCGGCATAATGTTTGATGTGGAGAGCAGCAGTTGTTTGCTGTGTGTCGTCCACTCTCCCTCTCTCATGCGTTAAACCGGGTCTCACTGTCACTGAGTATGTTTACATGCACACCAATATTACACTATTTTACATATATGACAACATTCCAAATTTGATACAAGTCATGTAAACAGTATATTCCAGTTAGAAGATTAGAAAAAGCTCTTTTTCAGAATACAGCATTTTACGATTCTATTAAGACGTGTGATATGCCGGTATTATTCAGGTTTTAGAGGAATTCTTTGAATATCTACAGTATACAGCACATTCGGAACATGCGTCTTAATCAACACAGTCTCACTCCTATTGTCCATTGTCTGACCTATGGTCAAGGACCCCCACCATCGAAAAACAACCAAACGGGTACACCTATGTTGTGTAAACTTAACATCGGGGGTCCTTGACCATACGTCGGACATTTGACGAACAGGAGGGAGACTGAGTGGTTTTACCACAGGATTAAGGTCAGCTCTGTCCGTTGCTATGGTTGCTGTACACAAACCAACCAGCCAAACGTTTGTAACGCTGCAGACCGAGAAACACAGTTACTTTTAAACATTATCAAAGACTATATCAACAGTTTTGGGATATGCACACATATCGCCATGCCGACCTTTTCAAGAAGCTAGTTGAAGGAATGAAAGAGGGGACGCTGTGTTCACACGGTCCAATGAGTCCGCCTCTGCTGATAAACTATAAGATGATAAGCCATTTAATCAGCTTAGTCCAAATATTATGTTTTTCAGAACAAGGGCAAAAAACTGATTATTATGTGTATGTAAACACAGGGGTAAAAGAGAAAAGAAAATATTAACCCAACACAAACACAAACACGGTCTAAAAGGAATCAATGTCCGCGCTAAATGGAAGAGGACGCCAATAAATTCCTGCCCTAAATATTTTACTATCCTGTAAAAGGAACTGCATTCCAAAAGTATCTCTGACTCTTTCAACAAATCCTTTAACACCAGGATCATGAAAATCCATGTTCTGATGGGAAACCACAAATGAGACTCTGATAAAGTAAATTGGTTATGTACAGGTTTTAAACAATAATCAACATTTCAAATAACCACAGGAAACCATAATCCTTCATTGGACAGAGTTAAGGTGGGTTATTTTTTTTCAATTTGCAATATTTGCTCCAAAAGTGTCTTTCGGTACTCAGGGCTGGTGATTTTATAACTGATAATGTTTAGATATTCATACATTTTTATGTACATGATATTGTAGCAGATATAATCTGAGAAGACTCACACACGCCTTCATTAATATGGACTGTCCATACTGTAATGATAAATATCTACACAAACCCCTTACATATGTGAAGAACAGGCGAGGACTAAGCAGTAGTAGATCTCCTAGATGTTGGGTTGAGTTCCAGTAACTAACCAAAGACACAGATGGACTTCAGATCTTTCTTCTGTGGTTTAAATGTTCACCTTGCTCCAGTGATGAGCAGGTGGACCTCCAGGACACTGGGACATGTCTTCATCAGTCTGGACCTCGGTAACCCTCTAGGAATCTTTTTCTTTCATTTCCTTTTGTACATTTGAGGAGGTGTATTGTACTGCATTCCTTCAAAGAAATCCTTCATTGTTTCCACTTTCGATTTTGGACTTTTCATTAGTTTCAGATGGTTGACCTTCTCTGTGTCGTTTCTCTTCTCCATCTCCTCAATCAGGAAGTCCAGCTGCTCATAAGTAGACAGTGAAAGGAAATTTAGCGCAATCTCCTCCAGTTTGACAACATGCTGGTAGGCTTCATCCAACAGAGCTGTTTTATTTGAGTCAAGGGTTTCCTTCTCTTTCTGAAGAGTTTCTAAAAGGCTCTGTTTCTTCTCACCCTCTGCCTTACTTGTTTCATACTTCTGTTTCACATCTTCTAGAGTTTTTTTAGCTTTTCTTGTCTTTTCCACATACTTATAGCTATCTTTCACATGAGCTGATACAGGACACTTCCCGGTACATGAAGTGCAGCGGCCACCTTTCAGGACCTCACAGTGTCCTGGTTTCCGGGCCATAGTGCATCCAGGATAGTGACAGTTCTCCTCACAGACAGTACAGCGGACAGCTCCTTGATAGAACACCAACCCCCACTTCCCACCACCAATACGTTCTTTATCTTTGTAGACCTCATCAACTTCTACAGTGAACTTCTCATTGTTCTTCATCTCTTCTTCATATTTCTTCAGACCATCCTGAGTCTGTTGGATCTCTGTTTGCTTTAGATCTATCAACTTAATTCTCTCTTGAAGGTTTTGGATGCAGGCTGTCAGGCTGATTCGCTCGTTAAGGACATGTACGGTTTTCTGAATCTTTTGAGGTGCAGTTTTTCCAAGGAAGTCTGTGAACTGATTCAGTGCTTCTGTTGTTATTTCATCTGCATGTTCAAGGACTTCTGTCTCCTCTGTCCTGTCTTCATCTTGGCAGCTATCAAACAGGAAGTGAACAGGCTGATTCTTCTCATTTCTGGCACATTTAATATTTGCAGCCTCAAGAGCTTTGAAAACATTTTTAGGTTTTCTTCCATCTGAGTGTGTGATAAGAGCGACAATGTTCTGCTCCATGTCTTTTCCAAACAGAGACACCACTGAATCTAAGATGTACCTCAGTCGGTCAGTCAGTCGATTCACACTCGCTTTCATCACCAGACCCACTGCGTTAATCTCATGAACTCCATCGTCTGAGCGGAACAAGTCTAATAATCTTTGACTGATGATGTCATCATGTTCGATCCCTCTGGTGTCTCCGTATCCAGGAGTATCGATGATGGTCAGAGAGTAGGGCAGAGGTTTATCTTCAAAACCAAAGATCTGGTACACGATCACATCTGATGTCTGACTTTCTGATTGACTTTTGTTCTTTTCTTCTACTATCTTAAACCAGACATCATCATGCCACTCCACTCCCATGGCGTAGTTGACCAGAGCGTTGATCAGAGTAGATTTTCCTGTTCCTGTTTCACCAACAAGTAAGATGGTTTTGTTTATCTTGTAGAGATTTTTTTTACCAAGAGTCATTCGTTTCAGAGTTCCAATGTTCTCTTCCTTTGGTTTCAGCTGGTAGAGAGTGGGAGATCCTGAATGGATCAGAACTTTGCAGGTGATGTTGTCGTATTTGTATGATGTGTTCCTGTAGAAAAGTAAAGACCAGAGCTCAAAAGGTATGAATGTGGGCGGTGGGTAGCTCAAATGGTATAAGTGTAGTAAGACTCTGACTGAGCAGCAAGATATGACCTCAGTTGAGATTCTGTGACAATTCCCAGATCCAGTTTCTTTTTTTAATCTTCCCCTTAACATTTAAATGAATCTACATGTATGTGTGTGTGCTCAAATTTGAATTACTAAACAGAGATGAATGAAGAAGTTCCCTAGCATATTGGCCAGGACTCCTTCTTGATGCTACTGTCTTAAACATCTATGTCAGATAAGGCCGAGGAAGATGGGAATGTCTTGCCACTTATCTGCCGCATCTCTGGGATCTCCATTTTCTTCATTTTCAATCATGCTACTGTGTGCTAATGTTAGCGCCATCAAGCCACAATGATTTGCTATGAAGGAATGCAGAATGCCGCCGAATCTGTCGAGTCAGCTTAGTGGTGCGTCAAATGCAAAGTACAGTATATTCCAATTAGATTGAATTCAGTATTGATGACGTGAACAATAATAACGGTAACTCCAGTGAAATGATTGTAACTTGTTAGTGAGGACTAGATTAAGACTGGATTTAAAGCTGATTCTGGTTTCCAACTTGGCCCAGGTGTGTCTGTTAAATCATGGACGGAGACAACTTCTCTCTGTTGATGCAACGTGCAACCTAGCTAACAGGTAAAGAACAGAACCACTAGCTGACTTACTTTAAATGAGCCGGAACTGTAGACCAAAACCACAACAGGCTTAAATGAACTGACAACATCAGTTATGCAACTTACAGTTCTCAAGGACTCTCTCACAAACACACACACACACACACACACACACACACACCACACACACACACACACACACCCACACACACACACACACACACACACACACACACACACACACACACACACACACACACAGAGACAATCTCAGCTTATTATCCTCCGGAGAGCTAGTCTCTTTTTCTTTTCTCTCCCTGTGGCACATGCTCTCGCTCGCGCTGTGTCCGCGCTATTCTGCAACATGGCGACCTTTTGTACAAAACTAAAGTAACAAGACAATTTTGTAAAATGTTAGGAGTAGAAACTACCAAAATTTGTGTCAAAAAAGTAAAAGTAAAAAGTCTCCACAATAAATAATAAAGTGAAAATATCAGAAAAATCTACTTGAGTCCAGTAACAAAGTATTTGTACTTATAATATTTTCCATCTCTGATAGTTTCAGATGCAGCCTGCAGATGTGAGAGTGCCACAGTGTGTGCACGACAATAAACCATGATGTCATCATCATCCTGCTGTGTGGACGTTCCCATAAAATGGAGAAAATGGAACTAAATTTAGTCTTTGTAAAAATCTAACTGAAATATATTTTATTGATTGAATATTATCTGTGATACAGACTAATTAATTATCCAATCGGTGTTTAATTGGCTGCAAAAAAGTCAAGCAGTATAAAACGGATCAATAAAAACATCAGAAATATTGACTGATTATCAATTTGAGTAGTAGAGGAGATATCAATAGCAATAGATAAGAATAAACAGGAAATTTACAGTAGGAGTATTTAAAGACCTAAAGCATTTGATACTTTAGATTAGGACCTATAGAATTTTAAGGACAAAACTAGAAAATATGGCGTGAGAGGTGTAGCACACACATGGCTTAGTATCTGGACAACAGACAGCAGTATGTACAAATACTTATTGATACTTACTGATTAGTCTACCTTGGATTGTCTTTAGACAGTATCTCTGATAATCAATCAATCAGAACATCAATCAATAAGTTTGTAACTTCCAGAACCACATTGTTGAGCTCTATAATATATTATAATTATTCTTATGGCTCTTTTTTGCAGTATAGATAGTGATGATAGTTAACATTAAAAAGTGTTGTGAAAAACCTCTCTTATGTAGTAAATTGTCTCATCATGTAGTATAATGTGATCCAGCAGTGTTTAAAACTGTGTTTTAGCAAGTATTACTCACTTTGCCATGGTAACAGCTTCCCAGGAGTTGGGGATGGAGCACCGTGTAAGTTTTCTGGAAGAAGAAGTCAGTGATCAGTTTGATATGTGGGCGGGTCAGTGTTTAGCCTTTTCAGTGGTGTTGATTTTGTCACTTATTTTTAATTCAGTGTGCCGATTGCTGCAACAGCAGAGACAACGAAATGCAGTTTGCATCCAACCAGAAGTGCAATTAAATGCAGAAAAGTGCAATGTGATATTTAAAATAAAGACAGGTGGTGCATAAGCAGGACATATGCATTGTATTAACAGAATATATAGTAAGAAAACCAGTATAAATACGGATATACTGAATGAACCATATAGATAGATATGTATACATCTATAGTATGTGCAGTGTATGTGCATGATGAATAGTTTGAAGAGCAGTATAAAACGTGTACAGTAGGTGTATTACAGTATGTACATCTATAAGTAAATTAATTTAACTTATGCTGTTTATTGAGCCCCACTGGGGAAATTACAATTTACACTCTGTTTTGTAAGTAATCACTACACACAGGTCTGAAATACACACATGCTCTGAACCTATTCATGCACTAATGGAGAGATGTCAGAGGGGGGGGGCAGCCAGCGGGACAAGCGCCCTGAGCGGTTGGGGGGGTATGGTGCCTTGCTCAAGGGCACCTGCCAGGAGGTGAACTGGCACTTCTCCAGCCACCGGTCCACACTGCGTACTTTGGTCCGTACGGGGACTTGAACCGACAACCTACCCTACTCCCTAAATAGAACAGCATGGGTGGTGTAGCGTAGTGCAAATTGTCTAACTTTATTCTTGTAATATTTGTAATAGCCTATTATCACTTTATTTTTCTCATGAAATCACAACTCCTCCAAACTTCAGAGAGCACATGGGATATATTTTGAATGTGCACAAAGTTTTGAACATATCTCGCTCAAACACATTTGAAATATCACAAATAAATTAATGTATCATTGAGGTGAATAATTGTCATATGCACATTTAAGGAGGTTACATTATCTACAAAAGACAAAAAAGAGGAGGGAAGAGTAAATGATGCCTAGGTTACATGTGTGCTGACTCAGATATAATTAGAAAAGTCCATCTACAGGAGAATAAATAGATGAAAGTAATACAGAATACTTAAGAGGATCACTGCAGTATATTCCATTATGTTTTTATATTTGTAAAGTAATCTATATTTCCCTTTACATAAGGATATTTCCAGCATACATTGATTCATTAAAAGGTAGAAATTATTGCATAACCCCCCCCCCTACAAAAGTCAAATCACAAAACACTGGCTTTTGGGTTGCCAGGCCAGTTATGATAAAGCCAAATGGTGCCATCTAACTTACATGGAAGGTGGAGACTAAAATGAACATACAATGCTACTCTTTCGTTGCAGATCGCTGTGCAGATCTTGCGATGCAAGAAGGGGTGGGGGAAAAACTCAATCATGCCTAGGGGAACCAAAGGGCCGGACGGGGGTTTCCTTTTAGAGAAATACTCTGTGATTTTAATTCCTGCTGGAATACAGTGTTGCATTTGTCTTAGGCTTTTATTATGAAAGGTTAGAATGGAAAGAGAGTCTCTGGTAGATGCTGCGTAACAAGGTTGACAGGAGTCATAAAGCGGGGGCTGTAAGTAATGACTAAATCAGCACCTTCATTTATTGAGCACCTTTTATTAGCACTAGCCGCGCTAAAATAACCTGTTAACACGTATCAGAGTGCAGCAATAATAACCTCCTCCATCATATCTTAAAAGTCACGTCAGGCCGTGATTCATCTCTATGCAAATACCCCGGCGTCTGCCATTAGGGTGTCACTGCCACGGCTGCTCCGGCAGCCTTTCATTAAAACGCATCCACTCTCTTCTTATAAAACACAAAGAATTATAGCAACTATTAGGCTAACATATGGACCGCGTGCACTCTGCAAATAACCAGCAGCAGATAAAGTGGGGGGGGTCGCGCCGGGGCCAACACTTAGGAAATGGCAGCCCGGTAATAGATCGCGTCTGAGGCTGGAAATCAAAGCCTGATTATACATTTATTTGGGTGGGGGCTCCCTGGTATGACCCCCTCTACCACTAGACAAAAACAGTTAGATGAAATATACAGAATTAATATGCAAATAAATTGCATGGAAAAAAAATGTCCCTGGTGTGTAAATGCCTGAGATGTTGAAACATTTCACATTAATGGCCAAATATCAAACAAAAGAACACTTCACTATTTCTTCTATTCTTAGTTTTTTAGGGGGCACCATTGAAAGACCTGTTGATCTCAGGAGCAGAGCAGCAGCAGTCGTAACAAACAGACTGGTTCAGCAGAAAAACATCCAACCTGTGATACATACCTGGGTTTTTAAAGTCCGGGTCACTGAAATGTATCTGGAGGTCCTGAAGCTCGGTGACGCAGCAACTACGGACAACGTCTGGAAGAAAGAAAATATTAAATCATATGAATGTAACGTAGTATGCTCAGTTATTAGTTATGTCAAATACATTTTCCTCATATATTCAAATGTGGTGTATCTCCTGGTATTATTATTAGTAGTAGTAGTAGTATCATTTAAAGTATTTCCAAATCCAAAGAGTTCTTACCTGTGTTGTTGGTCTGTGATGCTGAGGAGGCAGAGAACAGTTAATATACCTTCAGACAGGGGGGGAGGCTCTGAGATCACATGATTTACCAGAAACTGTCTCAGAGATGGAGTACCTTTGTAGACTGCAGTGAAGTCTTTTTTTTTAGATTTTAATGTCACGTGATTTCCCAGAAACTGTTTGATTTGAAATCATCAGTCTAACCAGAGGGGAAGTGAGGGAGGAGTTCTCTTCAGACAAAATGTTTACTGATCCCCTGAGATAAAGTTCAGGTGTTGCAGCAGCAAATACAATGAAATAATAATTAATAAGTGTATAAAATAAAACTTGTCACCGGTGATTAGAGAGCCCGCGTCCTGTACATCCAATATAATGGTGCTGAGGAAACAGTGATGAGGAAGTTTTAGCGTCACATCTCAGTGATTTAACTGCCCGTCACATTTCACATTTCTCAGCCTCCAGCCACCAGGCTGTTCACTAGTCAGATTAAGGAGGAGTATAGGCTGGTAAAATCTACCAGAAACATGATCCTGCAGGGCCGTCGTGGATAAGAAGTTAAAGACATGTAAATGTAAATGTGCTGTATTATATGTGCGATATAGTTTTTTAGCTTAACTTAAAGCGGTAAGTCGCTTTTAAATCATACAGGAAACATTCACCATTCACACACATTCATACGTGGCTGCCGTACAAGGTGCCACCTGCTCATCAGATACACACTCACACACATGCTCATCAAAAACACACTCACACACATCTACACACCTGCTCATCAGATACACACTCACACACCTGCTCATCAAAAACACACTCACACACATTTGCAGCATCGGGGGCAACTCGGGGTTGGTAGTTCTGCCTGTGAGCGACCTTATTAGTCAACAAAGTTTGGGTTTCCATAAAATGGTTATTGCGCCCCGATAACATGTTGGGGGCAGCATGTCACGACTCCTGAACCCAACCTGTTCTTTTCCAAAACTAAACCCATCCACAGCTGTACAAAATGTATGTGTCTATTAGTTGTATTAGTATAAAAAGGGTTAGGGTGGATAGGTGTAGTGGTAAAAAAAGAGGTGGGTAAACTATAAATTCTGCGATCAGGTGGACCACGACGCGTTCACCGATAAGGGGGGCCACGGCCTATCCTATACGGTGCATCCTGATGACATTGCTATAGGCTCATTTATCACTGGTTGTTCCCTCATATGGAGGACCAGGTCTACCATATTAAAGAATACATACAGAAATAAATAAATGCTCAATAAATAAATAAGCATACAATTAATTGCCCCAAAAAATACAATGAACAAATAATGTAGGTAGAAATTAAATTATACAGTGAGACATAAATGTATATATCTCTTTAATTAGCTTCTTTATTATTACCTTTTTAATAATTACCTCTTATTTATTGTCCGTATAATCTTCAACTTTATTTACTATACTTATTTTTAAATATATTTATTTCTTGTGGTGTTTAATTTTTTGTGTTTTATTCTTCCTTTGCATTTCTACCCTATTTATTTTCACCCCGGTATTTATTTCTGCCTGTCACTTTTACATTTCTGTATGCATTTCTACCTCATTAATGCAAATGAGGGGGCGGGGTCTTAAGGGGTCAACTTCTGCCCATGGCTGGTTAGCATTTTACTGCATCGGTCGAATCTACATGCCACCGGCCACAGTCACAACAAAGATGGCTACTACGGTGAAGGAGGCATTAAACAACTGGTTTGAAAACAATGCTAACGTTAAGTATGACTTATCATTTTTCGTTTAGACGCTCCGACAGAACGTGTGTTTCAGTTAGCGACACACATGGACACAGATGTCGACAATGTAGTTTTTCAGAATCTGGAGGAAGCGGCCTATCTTCTTAACGTTAACCACACACCTGGGAAAGCTGGTCGCTCTGCTTCTATGCTGCCTGTGGACCCGTGGAAGGACGGGTACATGCGGGTTTTTGGAGTCAGCGAAACAACAGTTCATCGTCGGATGGCAGAGAATGACATAAGGTGATGTACCGTTACATGTGATGCCAATAGAACCAGTGTGTGTAACGTTACCAATTCACAAGAATGACACAGGAGAAAGGCAAACCCTGGCTAGATTTTGTTAATTTACAAAGTTATATGTCAGATAATTTAAAAAAACTTTCCATGCTATATTGACAATGCCACATAAAGACTGAGTGGTGGTTAAAAATATATAAACACAAAATAAAAGATCACATTTCATTAACAGATGAATGCCGTTATTTTTTAACATAACAATATAACGGCATTCACTGTTCACAAATATAAATTAAAAGTCAGATTTAATAAACTAGAAACACTGTGATGTGCACGTTAGAAACATACTGAATGCAAATAATGTATAATAATAATAATAATAATAATAATAATAATAATAATAATAATAATCAGTACATTGACTCAAACTATCACAAAAAGGTTATGTAGGAGAAGTGAGAGCTAATTGCAGTTATTTCTTTTATTTCCTGCTGTAAACCTTAGTGGTAAAATCACTGAGTACCGATAATCTCTCCAGCCTTTCAGATCTAAATCTCCATGTGAGGAGGACGTGCCCTCTAGAATTACCAAGATGCATTCTCTACTTCATGTAAAGGATCTCTGATGCTTGCTCTGCTTGCTCATGAGTGATCTCCTTCCAC